>NC_137784.1:93657258-93735636 GCF_963455305.1 Plecotus auritus
GGACATTACATAATGATGAAGGGGTCCACTGAACAAGAGGATATAACCCCTTTTAAACATTTATGCACCCAATATAGAAGCACCTAAATATATAAAACAAATCTTGATGGACATAATAGATGAGGTTGATAGTAATACAGTCAGAGTAGAAGATTTTAAAACACCATTGACATCAATGGATCTTCCAAACAAAAAATCGAAAGGAAGAACAGCAGCGTTAAAATCACACTAGATCAGCCCTGGCCAGTGTGGTTTAGTTGACTGTACATTGTTCTGTGCATTGAAAGGTTGCCGGTTTGATTTCCGTCAGGGCACAGGTCTGGTTTGTGGGCTCAATCTTTGGTGGGGGGCATGCATGAGGCAGCCGATCAATGTTTTGATCTCACACCGTTTCTCTCTCTCGTCTCTCCCCTACCCCCCAAAAAATATTTAAAATACAGAGAGAGAGAGAGAGAGAGAGAGAGAGATGAGAGAGAGAGAGAGAGAGAGAGAGAAGCACTAGACCAGACACATTTAATTGATATATTTGGAGCATTTTACCCCTAAAGCAGTAGAACATACATTCTTCTCAAGTGCACATGGAACATTTTCTAGGATAGATCACATGTTAAAACACAAAACAAGCCCTAGCTGGTTTGGCTCAGCTGAGGCCTGAAGGGTACTGGGTTCGATTCCAGTCAAGGGCACATTCCTGGGTTGCAGGCTCGATTCCCAGTAAGGAGTGTGCAGGAGGCAGCCAATCAATGATTCTCTCTCATCATTGATGTTTCTATCTCGCTTCCTCTCCCTTCCTCTCTGAAATCAATAAATTATGTTTTTTAAAAAAGAAGATACAATGGGGCAGAGAGAGTCAATTCAATAAATGGTGCTAGGAAAACTGCATAGATATATGCAAAAAAATGACACTAGACCACCTTCTTACACCATATACAAGAATAAATTCAAAACGGATTCAAGACTTAAATGAAAGACTCAAAACCATAAAATTCTTAGAAGAAACATAGATAGTAAAATCTAGGACATTTCTGTTAGCAATATTTTTTTCTGAAATACCTCCTTAGGTAAAGAAAACAAAAGAAAAAAATGAATAGATGGGACTACATCAAAATAAAAAGGTTTTTCACAGCAAAGGCAAGTATCAACAAAATGAAAAGACAACGCAATGAATGGGAGAGCATTTTTACCAATGATACATCTGATAAGGGGTTAATATCCACAATTCATAATGTAATCAGACAAGTCAACACCAAAAGAACATTCCAATTAAAAAATGGACAGAGGACCTGAACAACCACTTCTCCAAAAAGGACATACAGATTGCCAACAGACATAGGAAAGAAGATGGTCAAGGTTACTAATCTACAGAGAAATGCAAATTAAAACCACAATGAGATATCAACCCACACCTGTCAGAAAGGCTATTATCAATAAATCCAGAAACAACAGCTGTTGCCAAGATTGTGGACAAAAATGAACACTCATGAACTTTTGGTGGAAACATAGATCAGTGCAACCACTATGGAAAAGAGTAAGTTTCTAAAAAAATTGAAAATGGAACTGCCTTATGACCCAGGAATTCCACTTATGGGTATATATCTGATGAAACTCAAAACACTTATTCTAAGGAAAGATGCACCCTTATATTCACTGCAGCATTATTTACAACTAGAGGCCCGGTGCACGAAATTCGTGCACGGGGGAGGGGGGTGTCCCTTAGCCCAGCATGCACCCTCTCCAATCTGGAACCCCTCAAGGGATGTCCAAGACTGCTGGCTCCCAACTGCTCGCTTGCCTGCCTTCCTGATTGCCCCTAACCGCTTCTGCCTGCCAGCCTGATCACCCCTAACCACTCCCCTGCCAGCCTGACTGATGCCTAACTGCTCCCCTGCCAGCATGTTTGCCCATAACTGCCCTCCCCTGTAGGCCTGTTTGCCCCTAACTGCCCTCCCCTGCAGGCCTGGTCCCCCCCCAAGTGCTCTCCCCTGCAGGCCTGGGTCCCTCCCAACTGCCTTTCCCTGCAGGCCTGATCACCCACAACTGCCCTCCCTTGCAGTCCTGGTCACTCCCAACTGTCCTCCCCTGCTGGCCATCTTGTGTCCACATGGGGGCAGGATCTTTGACCACATGGGGCAGCCATCTTGTGTGTTGGAGTGATGGTCAATCTGCATATTACTCTTTTATTAGATAGGATAGAGGCCTGGTGCACGGGTGGGGGCCAGCTGGTTTGCCCTGAAGGGTGTCCCGGATCAGGGTGGGGGTTCCCTTGGAGCGTGGGGTGGCCTGGGCGAGGGGTCTGTGGTGGTTTGCAGGCTGGCCACACCCCCTGGTGACCCAAGCGGAGGCCCTGGTATCTGGGGTTTATTTATCTTCTATAATTGAAACTTTGTAGCCTGGAGCGGAGCCAAGCCTTCTGCTAGCTCTGTGGCGGCAGCCATTTCTATTGGGATTTATGTATCTTCTATAATTGAAACTTTGTAGCCTTAAGGGAGGACTGGGCCGGCCAGGGTGTGCAGAAAGCTTGGCTTCCTCCATCGCCGCGGGCAACCCTAGCCTCCTGCTCTTTCCAGCTCCATGGCTGCCGCCATTTCTGTATGGATTTATGTATCTTCTATCGTTGAAACTTTGTAGCCTTGAGTGGAGGCCTAGGCCGGCAAGGGCAGACGGAAAGCTTGGCTTCCTCCATTGCCAGGGAAACCCAAGCCTCCCTCCTGCTCTCTGTGGCCCTAGGCATCTTGGCTGGGTTTATTTGCATATTCGCTCCTGATTGGCTTGTGGGCATGGCTTGTGGGCGTGGCTTTGTGGGTGTAGCAGAGTGATGGTTAATTTGCATATTACTCTTTTATTAGATAGGATAGTTAAGATATGGAAGCAACCCCAGTGTCCATCAATAGACGAGTAGATTAAGAAAAAGTGGTATATATATACAATGGAACATTACCAGGCCATAAAAAATAATGAAATCACAGTATTTGCAACAGCATGGACAGACCTAGAGTGTTTATGCTACATGAAGTCTGTCAGTCACAGAAAGGCAAATACCATATGATGTCGCTAATATGTGGAATCTATACAACAATATAAAGGAACAAACAAAACAGAAACAGACTCATAGAGAACAGACTGAAGGCTGCCAGAGGGCACGGGGGTTGGGACTGGGTAGAAAAAGTGAAGGGATTCAGAAGCACAAATAGGTGGTTCCAAAATAGTCATGGGGATGTAAAGTACAGCATAGGAAATATAGTCAATAATACTGTAATAACTGTGTATGGTGCCAGATGGGAACTGACAATATCGGGGGTGGCGGGAACACTTTGCATACGATTATCTAACCACTATGCTGTACACCTGAAACTAATACAAATAACATTGAATATAAATTGTAATTAGAAAAAATAAAGGACTTCCACTGACAGATTTTATAGTCATTCACACAATGTCTTTCTCATTGCAAAAGACAAGCATTTGGGAACAGCCCACCAGAGAGAGAAATGCTCACTCACCAACATGAATCTCTGAACCTCAAATTATCATGCTGATTTAATCACCCATTATGTAATTAAATTCATTTCTAAGGAGTTTACACATATCCCAAGTAATTTGGAATCTGATAAAAAGCACACTACATACTTATGACATATATATGGGGAAAAATGCTTACAATATATCTAATGCTACTGGGGGCTAAAATGAATTCAACAAATAAATCATTAGCACACTGGAATAAAAAAGAGATTCCTAACGAATAATTAAATATAATGACAATGTAATTTTTTAAATTATATATGTAACTTTACATATCTCTCCTAAGTATTTCCTATTGTCTTTTAGCAGTTAGTCCCTTACAATAATTCTTAAAATGGCCCTATTGTCTACTGAAAACTTCATATACTTTATCTGATAATCTTTAAATAATCAGATTTAATTATTGTAAAATTTGCCAATTTAAATATCATTACTAAAAAATACCTGTTCTTTTGCTCTTGATGTAATAACTGAGCGGCTACTTCCTTCAAATCATCATCATCTTCCTCTGCAAGTTCTTTTTCAAGTCTGAAAGGTGGCACAAATATGTTTATCCAAAAAGACAGAAGATGTTTTTTCATTTATTTTATTTTTGTTGTTATTTACTGAATTTATTGGAGTGACATTGTTTAATAAAATTATATAGGTTTCAGATGTACAATTCTATAATACATCATCTGTATATTGTATTGTGTGTTCCACCACCCCAGTAAAGTCTCTTTATTTTGTGCCCGCTTCCAGAACTAGAAGCCATGTTTAGTTTTTAATACCATGTGAAAGCTAAAATCTTAACATTCGTGTATTTAAAACATTAAAATAAGAAATAAGAGCCCTAACTGGTTTGGCTCAGTGGATAGAGCGTCGGCCTGGGGACTGAAGGGTCCCAGGTTCGATTCCGGTCAAGGGCATGTACCTTGGTTGCGGGCACATCCCCAGTGGGAGGTGTGCAAGAGGCAGCTGATCGATGTTTCTCTCCCATCGATGTTTCTAACTCTCTATCCCTCTTCCTTTCTCTCTGTAACAAATCAATAAAATATATTTAAAAAAAAAAAAGAAATAAGGAATATTTAAAGAATATAAAAGCATATCTATCCTTTCTACTAAACAGAAAATGTAGCATACTGGTTATATTAATATAATTAATGGCTAACAAATTGAACTGTAGTATTACTTTTTTGTAATTTTTGAAATGTGTAATGGCCATAGTAATTTAATAATGCATACTCTCCAGTTGTGAGTGTAATAAGAACTACAGAGTTCTATCTGGCCAGTCTTTATCAGTAAATATAAAATGTCATGAAATTTTCATATTGATCTTAACAATCTCTCCACGAAATATTTAAGTAGAGGAAATACAAAATGGGTTCAAATAAGTTTGGCAAATTTGCCAAAAAATTTGTAATTTTTATCATTCAAATAGAACCAAGAAATTGTAAAATAAACTGTTCTCCAAAAAAAAGTACTTAATTTAAAAACAAAGAAAGTATCAAATGCTGAGACTATCTTTACCAAAACTTGCATGCCAGTGGTAACTCAAGTTTAGGCAACTGTCCTCATGAGGTAAAGTGAGAAAGTAAAATAATTAAATATAAAGAATATAAGATAGGGGAAAATGGCGACCAGCAGGAAGGTAGGGAGGGAGAGAGTGTGAGAGAGTGAGGAACCCATAGAGGAGAGTGTAGACGTGTGTGGTGTGTGTGTGTGTATGAGCTAGGGACAGTTAGATTCTGCAGATCCTCCAAGGGGATGCCAAACCAGGCAGTCTTAGATGGCGGAGCCCCGCGCACAAAGTGGACACTTCTGGGCGGCCGGTGCAGGCATGGAGACCATACCATCTTGAGAAACAGAGCTGCTTGAGACTAGGATCCTGGTCTCAGACACAAACCAGGACCCTGCAGCCACTGGGTACAAAGAACTGTGACCACAGCTTCAGACCAACAGACAACAAGAATCCAGACTTCCCGGCAGCATATTTCTGTGAGTCAAAGAGCCTATCCCCCTCCCTGCAGGCTCACGGATAGGATAGCGCCAGAGTAACTGATAGACCCACCCCTCGCTAGAGCCGCAGCGCCCCTAGGGGAAATTGAGCTTGAGAGCACACGGGACACAGCTCCCCTACAAAGAATTTGAGCTTTGCGGGCGCAGTTCCCCTACAGGGAATTTGAGCTTGAGAGAGCACACGCGGACCGCAGCACTGCTACTGGAATTTGAGAGACTGGAATCTGCTCCCCGTAACGCAATCGGGAGAACAAACCCGAAGCCCATGGAGGGCGGCAGTGCCACCTGACTTTGATTCTGGGCAAGCACACATGGAAGTCAGTTTTCCTCAGCGCAGGCATGCCACAGAGCTATTGTGCAACCCAGTACCCCATGGTGACCTGGGCCCAAATTCTCCTGGCAAGAGGCAGCACTGAGCACCACCAACTTGACTCTCTTTAAGAGGCAGTGACTCCAATTCTTGGTGCATGCGCACACGGGGACCCTGATTCTCAGCGAGAAGCCGCACGAGGCAATGGAGACTCTGATACTCGATTCTTGGTGCAGACACAGGGACACTCTGACTCCTGGCATGCGCTAGGGGACTCATTTTCGGCAGACACCAACAGTGCGGTGCAAGCAGGGTCCCTGATTCTAGGCGGGAACATGAGACCAAACTGAATGCTGGAAACACTGACCCTGGGCAAGCCTGGTTCCCACCAACCGACGGCAGCCACACGTCCTAGTGTCAGAGCACTTCAGTGAAACTCGGGTGGTGCGAAGTTCCCAGAGCACACGGCCCAGGTCCACGCAATTCGAAGTTTGAACACTCTGGTGATAGTCAGAATGGGGAGATGACACAATCCCCAGAGGAAAGAAAATGAGGAGTCGCCAAGAAAGAAAATTAGTGAAATTGAAGCATGCAACAGGACCGAAAAAGAGTTCAGAGTAATGGTCGTGGAATTTATACATCGGATGGATGAGAAAATCAACAACTTATGCAAGAATCAGGAATAAATGAAAAATGATATAGCTACAATCAAAAACACCATGGAAAGTTTCAACAGTAGACTAGAAGAAGCAGAGGACCGAATTAGTGAGTTAGAAGATCAGGTACAGAAACAAGCCCAATCTGAATAGCAACTGGAGAAAAAAATTAAAAAGCAGGAGGAAAGCCTAAGGGAACTTTGGGAGAACATGAAACGAAGTAACATACGTATACTAGGGCTACCAGAAGGACAAGAAGAGCAGCAAGGATTAGAAAATCTATTTGAAGAAATAATGACAGAAAACTTCCCAGATATGGGGAAGAAAAAAATTACACAAGTACAGAGAGTCCCAAGCAGGATCAACCCCAAAAGACCCACAGCAAGACACGTCATAATTTCAATGGCAAATATCAACGACAAAGAGAGAATCTTAAAGGCAGCAAGAGAGAGAAAGAGAGTTACCTACAAAGGATCCCCCATCAGATTATCAAATGATTTCTCAACAGAAACACAGCAAGCTAGAAGGGAATGGAAGGAGGTATACAAAGTGTTGCAAAGCAAAGGACTGAATCCAAGAATACTCTATCCAGCAAGACTATCAATCAAAATTGAAGAGGAAATCAGGAGCTTCGCAGGCAAAAAAAGGCTAAGGGAGTTTATCATAACCAAAGCAGCAATGCAAGAAATGCTAAAGGGAATACTGTAAAAAGAAGAAATAAACAGGTAAGAAGGAACACAGACACAAAAATAGATATGACTACAAAAAAGTACATTTCAGTAATAACTTTAATAAAACGGACTAAATGCTCCAATCAAAAGACATTGAGTGGATGAATGGATAAAGAAACACAACCCATATATATGCTGTCTACAAGAGACCCGCCTCAGAACAAGAGACTCACACAGATTGAAAGAGAAGGGATGGAAAAATGTCTTTCAGGCAAATGGAAATGAAAAAAAAAAAAGCTGGGGTAGCAATACTTATATCTGACAAAATAGACCTCAAAGTAAATGCCATCACAAGAGATAAGGAAGGCCAATTCATAATAATAAAGGAATCGATACAACAAGAGGATATAACCCTGATAAACATATATGAACCCAATGCAGGAGCACCCAAATACATAACAAAACTCCTGGAATATATCAAGGGAGAGATCGACAAGAATACAATCATAATAGGGGACTTTAATACACCACTGACATCACTGGATAAATCCTCTAGACAAAAAATCAGCAAAGACACAGCAATCCTAAATGACTCACTAGATCAGATGGACTTAACTGACATCTTCAGAACATTTCACCCCAAAGCCACGGAATATACGTTCTTCTCAAGTGCACATGGGACATTTTCAAAAATAGACCACATATTGGGTCACAAGCAAAGTGTCCCCAAATTCAAGAAGATTGAAATCATAACAAGATCTTCTCAGACCACAATGCCACAAAATTAGAAATGAACTACAATAAAAACAATCTAAAAATCTCAAACACTTGGAAGCTGAATAGCATGCTATTAAATAATGACTGGGTTATCAAAAAGATCAAAGAAGAAATTAAAAGCATCCTGGAAAGTAATGACAACAAAAACACAACAATCCAAAATCTATGGGACACAATGAAAGCAGTCCTGAGAGGGAAGTTTATAGCTCTACAGGCCTACCTCAAAAAAGAAGAAACAATGGTAGTGAATCATCTAACTCAACAACTCAAAGAATTAGAAAGAGAGCAACAAGAAAAGCCCAGAGTGAGCAGAAGGAAGGAGATAATAAAGATCAGCACAGAAATAAATGACATAGAGATCAAAAAAAACAATACAAAAGATCAACGAAACCATTAGCTGGTTCTTTGAAAGGATAAACAAGATTGATGAACCTCTAGCCAGGCTCACCAAGAAGCAAAGAGAGAGGACCCAAATAAACAAAATAAAAAATGAGAGTGGTGAAATAACAACAGACCCCACAGAAATACAAAGAATTGTTAAAAAAAAATACTATGAACAACTCTACTCCAACAAACTAGACAACCTAGAGGAAATGGACATATTACTAGAAAAATACAACCTTCCAAAACTCAATTGGGAAGATTCTAATATTCTCAATAGGCCGATAACTATGGAAGAAATTGAAGTAGTCATCAAAAAGATCCCAGCAAACAAAAGCCTGGGGCCAGACTGCTTCACAGGGGAGGTATACCAAACGTTCAAGGAAGAACTAAAACCTATCCTCCTCAGACTATTCCAAAAAATTCAAGAGGAAGGAACACTTCCAAACTCATTCTATGAAGCCAGCATCACCCTAATACCAAAACCAGATAAAGACAACACAATGAAAGTGAATTACAGGCCAATATCCCTCATGAACATAGATGCCAAAATCCTCAACAAAATTCTAGCAAATCAGATCCAGCAATACATCAGAAAGATCATACACCATGATCAAGTAGGATTTATTCCAGGATTGCAAGGATGGTACAATATCCGCAAATTAATAAACATGATACATCACATAAACAAATTGAGAGAGAAAAATCACATAATCATATCAATTGACGCAGAAAAAGCATTTGACAAAATCCAACACCCCTTCTTGATCAAAACACTCAGCAAGGTGGGAATAGAAGGATCATACCTCAACACAATAAAAGCCATATATGACAAAGCCACAACCAACATCATATTCAATGGACAAAAACTAAAAACATTTTCCCTAAGAAAAGGAACAAGACAGGGATGCCCACTCTCACCACTCCTGTTCAACATAGTACTGGAAGTACTAGCCATTGTGATCAGACAAGAAGAAGAAATAAAAGGCATCCAAATTGGAAAAGAATAAGTAAAACTGTCCTTATTCACAGATGACATGATACTGTACATGGAAAATCCTAAAGACTCCATCAAAAAATTATTAGACTTAATAAATGAATTTGGCAATGTAGAAGGATGCAAAATTAATGCCAAGGAATCTATGGCATTTCTATACACCAATAACGAACTTATAGAAAGAGAGACTAAAAAAGCAATCCCATTTACCATCGCACCAAAAACATTAAGATACCTAGGAATAAACTTAACTAAGGAGGTAAAAGACCGATATGCAAAAAACTACAGGATATTGAAAAAAGAGATAGAGGAAGACATAAATAGATGGAAGAACATACCGTGTTCATGGATTGGTAGAATCAACATCATCAAAATGTCCATACTACCCAAAGCAATCTACAGATTCAATGCAATACCCATTAAAATACCAATGTCATATTTCACAGACCTACAACGAACTTTCCAAAAATTCATCTGGAATAAAAAAAGACCCCGAATAGCTGCAGCAATCCTGAGAAAGAAGAACAAAGTAGGGGGGATCTCAATACCAGATATCAAGCTGTATTACAAAGCCACTGTTCTTAAAACAGCCTGGTACTGGCACAAGAATAGACATATAGATCAATGGAATAGAATAGAGAACCCAGAAATTGACCCAAGCCACTATGCCCAATTAATATTTGACAAAGGAGGCATGAACATAAAATGGAGTCAAGATAGTCTCTTCAACAAATGGTGTTGGGAAAATTGGTCAGATACATGTAAAAAAAATGAAACTAGACCACCAACTTACACCGTACACAAAAATAAACTCAAAATGGATAAAGGACTTATACATAAGATGGGAAACCATAAAAATACTAGAGGAATACACAGGCAGAAAAATCTCAGACATATGCTGAAGGAACTTCTTCACTGATACTGCTCCTAGGGCAATGGAAACTAAAGAGAAAATAAACAAATGGGACTACATCAAAATAAAAAGCTCTTGCACAGCAAAAGAAACCATCAATAAAACAACAAGAAAGCTCACTGCATGGGAGAACATATTTGCTAATGTCATCACCGATAAGGGTTTAATCTCCAACATTTACAGGGAACTCACAGAACTTAACAAAAAGAAGATAAACAACCCAATCAAAAAATGGGCAAGGGACCTAAATAGACACATTTCGAAGGAGGACAGAAGGAAGGCGGCTAAGAGACATATGAAAACATGCTCAAAGTCACTAATTATCCAAGAGATGCAAATCAAAACAACAATGCGGTATCATCTCACACCTGTCAGAATAACTATCATCAACAAATCAACAAATGACAAGTGTTGACGAGGATGTGGAGAAAAAGGAACCCTTGTGCACTGCTGGTGGGAATGCAGACTGGTGCAGCCACTGTGGAGAACAATAATGGAGTTTCCTCAAAAAACTAAAAATGGAACTCCCATTTGACCCAGTGATCCCACTTCTAGGAATATATCCCAAGAAACTAGAAACACGAATCAGAAAGGATATATGTACCCCTATGTTCATAGAGGCACAATTCATCATAGCTAAAATTTGGAAACAGCCTAAGTGCCCATCAGCAGGTGAGTGGATTGAAAAACTGTGGTACATCTACACAATGGAATACTACGCTGCAGTAAAAAAGAAGGAGTTCTTACCATTTGCAACAGCATGGATGTTACTGGAGAGCATTATGCTAAGTGAAATAAGCCAGTCAGAGAAAGACAAATCCCACATGACCTCACTCATTTGTGGAATATAATGAACATCATAAACTGATGAACAGGGACAGATCCAGAGGCAGAGAAGCATTGATCAGACTATCAGACCTCAGAGGGAAGGCAGGGGAGGGTCGGGGAAAGGAGGAGAGATCAACCAAAATACTTGTATGCATGAATATAAGCCTAACCAATGGACATGAACACCAGGGGGGTGAGGGCATGAGTGGGGGGGTGAGGTTGGGGGGTTAAGGGAGGGATGAGGACACATATGTAATACCTTAATCAATAAAGAAATTTTTAAAAAATTCCTTTAAAAAAGAATATAAGATAAAGCTATGTAGCTCCTTATGATGTACCAGAGATGATTAATGACTGCTTAAAAAGTTACCAATGAGGTCATTTAGAGGAAGCACAATATAGAGAAAAGAGAAAATCTTCAGGATTACAGAGCTCAGTTTACACACTAGGTTCTACTGGATACTAGCTAAGTGGTTCTAGGCAAGAAATTTCCATCTCCAAGCTTCATCTTCCTCATCTGTAAAAATGAGGACAATATCTACTGTGCAGAATTTAGTGAACATTATATAAGAAACATGGAAAAGCACATAGTATAGATCCTGGTACGTGGTAGGTTTTCAAAATATGCTCTTCCCTTCCTTTCCTGCTTCAATGAAGGAACTTAAAAGGAAAAATGTGGTAGGTCATATTCCATCATTTCATAAGATAAATGATATAGAAGTGATCCAAAGCACACTTATTTTAATAAAGTAAGTATATTTTCTCAATGAAAGAAACAAAGAGTTAGGACACATGAGTTGCAGACATTTGAAAAACAGGGTCTCAGTTTCCTTATTCATCAAATGATGCCAATATCATCTATTTAAAAGACTTAAGTAGCTTAAATGAGGCAATGTATGTGAAGGTACAGTCTTCCTCAGTAATAATCATAGAAGACATTATTATTACACTTCTGATGGGAAAAACAATGTATAAATGACAATTTAAATGTTTACGAAAATTTTCAGTTTAATTGAGTAATGCAAGCAAATAAAGTATTCACAAATTACCTAAATTTAATGGGTAAATCAACAAAAATTATATTCTTCCAAGTAGGAATATCTAAATATATTTCAAATATTTATAAGTAACATTGCAATTTGAGAATTTGTCTGTGCTTACCTTTTCTCATCTCTTAATTCTTCATTTTTCTGAGATTTTTCAGGACCTTTTTCTTTTCCCTTATATAAAAGAAAGTTATCATTTTAAATTGTATGGTCCATTTTTTTGTGAGATCAAGGAGAACATGTTATTAATATTTGTTTCTTTACCTTAAGGAAAGAGACCAAGGATCCAATATGTGCCTCTCCTTGTTCGGGAACTGCTACATCTTCTGTGTTGTGGTCAATAAAATCATACACTTCCTGGTCTAAGTATAAAATAATATTTATTTAAAAGTATGAATAGTTTGTTCTGACACTGCTTAGAATAAAAGTGTGTTTTCTCAGTAAAAGAGTTGGCCAAAGATAATATTTTTCAAAGTCCATTTTTTATAAGGGCTATGTACATAAAATAAATACAGCAAACACCATATGGATTACCTTTCTGAGAATCAGGTTTACTTCCAACGGAGTGACTATCATTTCTTGATGTCTGCTCTCTATTTGATTCTGACACTTGAGAGTGAAGGCTGATTGTGTCGTCATCTGATGGCTGAAAAAAATAAAGCCCAAGTACCAATGAGGCATTTTAAAATAATATTAAGAATTAAGTTGCTTTAAGTTCACATATGAAGTATAGAATATTTGCTTTACCTCTCCAGTTTTCAAACCAAAAATTAGTACGTTCAGCCGAAACCGGTTTGGCTCAGTGTATAGAGCGTCGGCCTGCGGACTGAAAGGTCCCAGGTTCGATTCCGGTCAAGGGCATGTACCTTGGTTGCGGGCACGTCCCCAGTAGGGGGTGTGCAGGAGGCAGCTGATCGATGTTTCTCTCTCATCGATGTTTCTAACTCTCTATTCCTCTCCCTTCCTCTCTGTAAAAAAATCAATAAAATATATTTAAAAAAAAATTAGTACGTTCAGGTTTACTGTTGTGAGTTTAAAAATATACATGTCTGATTTCATAAAATGTAATAATCATTATACTTGTAAACAAAATAAGTCAAGTATGTGCAAGAGTCTATTTCAAAGCTCTAATAAAATTTTGAAATAGAATAGATCAGCAATAAAAAATACTCACTTCGGTTGCAGATAATCGTTTCTCTCCATTATCACTTCCAATTCCAGAGTCAGGGCCAGGATTTTTATTTGGATAAAAATCTTCCATACTATGGAAACAGAAATTCTAAGAACAGTTAGGGTTTTCTTCTTAAATAGATAATACAGAAATACAGACTTGACCTAAAATTTTCCTATATAATACAGAATATACACTTTTGATGTCTAAGATCCTTAAGGACATGAGGGGGGAAATGTCAGGAACCTTCCTAACAAAACACTTTATTCATGTCCCTCATGAAATATTTTTCCTTCATGTGCTCTGTTATAAAGTGTCAGTTGTTAATAATATGCTTTATTTCTCCTGAGAGATTCAGAAAATAAGATAGCCATGCTACAAAATCATCTTGATACAGTATCTTCCTGTTTTTGTCATTTGTTTGACAAATTACACCATAGAATGTTGAAATATATTTTTAATATATTTGTATTGATTTCAGAGAGGAAGGGAGAGGAAGAGAGAGGAACATCAATGATGAGAGAGAATCATTGACCGGCTGCCCCCTACTGGGGATCGAGCCCACAACCTGAGCATGTGCCCTTGACTGGAATCGAACCCTGGGACCCTACAGTCCGCAGGCCGATGCTCTATCCACTGAGCCAAACTAGCTAGGGCGAATGATGAAGTATTTTAAAACTTTAATTCATAGTTTCTTCTTCATTAGCTCTAGAAATATGCTTTAGCTTTATGAATAATGTCCATTTAATAACCGAGAAAAGAGAAAATATAAAACAAAGTTTGCAAAGCATTGAATAAACAATTTTTCTGGTGTGAGGTCAGAGCTGTCTTTGCAAATTTCTGAATACACAGTATGCCATCCAGGTAGCGAAGTATTTTTTCACTTCGATTTGCAAATTTACCAAACACCCCATATTGACCACTTAGCATTTGCCAGGAATTGGGCTAAGTGCTTTAAAGGCAATACCTCATATATTCCTTGTAAAGACTCTAGCAGATTGTTGGTGTTTTCTCATTTTACAGATGAGGAAACTGAGTCGGGGAAGGGTTGAACAATTTACCCAATGACATGCAACTTGTAAATGGCAGTCTAAATTTGATCCCTAGATTAACACTAAAGTCCCTGATCTTAATCACTATGCTATATATCCTCCCCCAAAACTGATCTTTATACTTTTCTGGAGTATATTAATAAACTTAGGGAAGCAATTGCCAACTATGAGGCACTATGCTGAATGCTTGAGATGAGATGAATTAAAAAATGTTTGACCTCAAAGGGCTCTCAGACCAGAGGTGAAATAAGTATATTTACATGTCTTGAAGACTATGACAAAGGTAAATATAAAGTGCTTTGAGAAAAGAGAAATTAATTCTCCTTGTAAGGTAAGGAAAAGCCTTACCCAAGAAAAGGGCATTTGGGCTTAGTCTTGAAGGATAAAAAGACGCAATAATTGCTAATATTTGTTGAGCATCTACACTGTATTAGGTACTTCATATTTTACTTTTAATCCTTACATTCTGTAATTTATGCACTATATCTTTATACAAATGAGGATAATAAAGCTTATAAAAGTTAACTTTCCACGGGGAAAAATTACATTTACTGAATATCATTTACTGAACTAGTTGCCAAGCACACATTTATTTTATTTTATTTTATTTTTTTATTGATTTCAGAGAAGGAGAGAGAGAGAGAGAAATAGAAACATCAACGATGAGAAAGAATAATTGATTGGCTCCCTCCTACACCCCCCGACTGGGGATTGAGCCTGCAACCCAGGCAAGTACCCTTCACAGGAATCGAACCCGGGACCCTTCAGTCCACAGGTCGACGCTCTATCCACTAAGCCAAACCAGGGTGCACACATTTATTTTTTATATTACTATTAGCATTGTTATTTTTATTATTATTAAATACTTCGGATTTATATAAAATTGAGCCCTACATTGTACTTTCAAGTGTGGGTTTCAAAATTATTTTTAAAAATCTATTATTTTCATTATTTTTAAATTTTTATTTTTCAATTATAATTTACATTTAATTTTATTTTGTACTAGTTTCAGGAATGCAGCATAGTGGTTAGACTATTTACTTTACAACATGGCCTCCACAATATTTCCAGTACCCACCTGGCATCGTACATATATATTACAATATTACTGACTATATTCGTACATATATATTACAATATTACTGACTATATTCACTATGCTGTACTTTACACCTCCATAACTATTTTGTTACTACCAATTGCCAAGCACACATTTAATTCTCACAATAAGCTTAGGAAATGGGTATTATTAACATTTTAAATAAACAAGCTCAGAGAGATTAAATACCTTACACAGTCCACAGAGGAATTAAGAGGTTAAACCGTGATTAGAGCTGAAATGCATCTGACTCTACTACACAATAATACTATGTACTATTAAAATACATCTGTGTATTTCTAAAAGATGATAATGATAATAATAAGCTATTTGTTGAGGAATTATTTTGGGTAAGACATTGTGTTGAGTGCTATATAGACATTATTTCATTTAATCCATATGATTATTTTTTACTTACATATAAGAAAACTAAGGAGCAAAAGAAAAAGAATATGGAGAACCAGAGACATTATGACACAAGAACATAGTTTTGAAGAGTCAGAGAAGGGCTTTACAGGTATATTATGTCTGACTCCAAAAGCGGACATACTTAACTACTGTTGATGCCTACCTGTGTAGAATGAACAATTTACAAACTAGTCAAGACATGGAAGAGTTTTATAAGTAGTAAGAACAATATAGGCAAGGGCATGAGTGTGAAAGTGAAATGTACATACAAGAATTTTTCTAGGTACTTCAATACAAGCTGTGAGTGGGAGGCTAGCACACCCAAGAGCCAATGCATAAGTAAACTCTATTGACCTGCACTGTCCAATACAGCAGCCACCAGGAGTATATAGCTATTGGGCACTTTAAATGTAGCTAGTCCAAATTGAGGCATGCTGTAAATGTAAATAAAATACACACCAGATTTCAAAGACTTAGTAGGAAAAAAAGAATGTGAAATAAACTAATTTTTCTATTTAAATTAGAGGTTGAAATATTTTTATATAATGAGTTAAATAATGTGTATTGCTAAAATTAATTTTACCTGCTTCTTTTTTACTTTTTTTTTTTACATGGGTTACAAGAAAATTTAAAATTCCATATGTGACTCACATCACATTTTATTGGGTGACACTGCTAGAGACTATCTCCAAAATATATCTAAACTCTATCCACTCCATTTCATCTCTATTGCAATCACCTTATTGAAGACCCCTTGATCTCTTGGAAGTACTGCAACAACCTAACTAGTCCCTCTACTTCTATTTTTGTTTACTTCCAATCTATTCTCCCTATAGAAGCGAAGATAGGTTTGTTGTTGTTTTTTTAACATAAATCAGATCACATTATTCCCCTGCTGTCCAATGAATTCCCACTGTACTTTAAATACAATTCAAACTCCTTAGCACAGCCTCAAAAGCCCCCACGTGACTTGAGTCCTTACTACCCAAAATCAACACATACCATTCTAGCCTTTAGCCACTCTGCTTCAACCATGCTGGCCTCCATTTAGCTTTTTGTTCTCTTTTGTTTTATTTTGTTAATCCTCACCTGAGGATATTTTTTCTGATTTTTAGACAGAGTGGAAGGGAGGGGGAGAGACAGAGAGAGAAAAACATTGATGTGAGAGACACCTGGATTTGTGCCCCTGGATTGGGGCCGAGGATCGTTCAGTCCGAGGACTGACGCTCCAATCACTGAACCAAACAGGCTAGGGCTAGTTTTTTAACATACCAAGCCTCTTCCTAACTTAAGGCCTTTGCACATGTCATTATTTGTGCCTGAAATGTTCTTCCCCTCGTTTTTTTCACAGCTACTTTTTCTATTGTCAGGTCTTGAATTAAACCAAACCATACCAAGGAGACATTTCCTAATTTTACTCCTAAAACATGTTCCTTCCCTTTATAGCAAGGAAATTTGAAATTATGTGTATTGTGTTCCCTTGCTTTGCTTATTAACTGACTCTTCCATTAGACAGTGAGCTACATGAAGGCTGAGACCAATATCATTCAACAAAACATACCCTGAACCAGTAGGCATGCTACCAATATTTGTAGAATAAATAAATGACTGATTTAATAAATGCTGTTACTAAAGTAAATTCATTTTTAAATAAATGTAAAGCAGACTAATAGAGTGTAGAATATGAATTAATTCTAACTTTTATGGAATTGTTTGGTTTATTATCATTCATAACATTAAACAAAAGAATCTTTAGGAACTAAATTTAATGTTTGGATAGTTAATTCTACTTAGGCAGCAGAAAAAAATTCAAAAAAAGTCCAATTTGGGAATTCCAGAACTTGCACTATTAACAACAGTACTTATTATATTGCCATTCCAAGTAGTCTAAATTTTGTCATAAATATAATGTCAAACCTTTAAATATAGTCTCACCCCATCCCAATTATTTTCCATACTGCTGGATGGAATTGTTTTCATATAATTAGACCAATGTACGTCTTTAAAAGATAAATTAAAAACAACATCAAATCTATCATTTCAAAATCTCATGAGGATAAAAACATCAGTATCATACAGAACATTGATGATAAATCATCTTTGATCTAGATACAAAAAATATAAAGTAAGGAAGCACTCAAAAATGCCTTGCTCTTCCACCAAATTCAGGTCAAAGTCAAATTCTACTAGTTATTACAAAGGTATACTAGGGTGATCATAGGAGTAATAGTTGTCAAATACTGAGAAATTAGTATTTCTGTACTATGATGTTAAACGTTTACATTTTACTACTAAAACTTTAATAATAATTAATCTTCTGAGAAAATTACAAGTTGATTCTAGGATTCCAGAAGTTCATTCTATGATGGTAATATTTCACTTCAAACAATTATTGAATTTAACACTGAAACAATCAGCCTAAACATATTCAGTACACTCAAGATTAATAAATATCTTTTATATAAAGAGAATATATTAATCATGAAACAAGACTGTAAGAGTATTACATTACCTGTCTGTGAGAGGCTGGGAGGGCATTCTTTTACTCAATGATGGAAGATCCAAAGAATCTGGTTTCTTATCCATTCTGCAACATGCCTGGATACTTAAGTATTTAAATATGTGTACTTTACCCTTTAAACATATCTGTCAATAAATAATGGAGAAAGGTTTAATTATATAGGTCCAAAATAAATGCTATCTACCAATTTACTTATATTTTAATAACCCCAAATTATGCTGAGACATCACGATCATGATAGATACATTGCATACTTAATTAATTTGTACTTCTGACATTAGGTGAAAAAAATCTGAGAACACTGATACCAACTAAAATTCTATTGCTGTCTCTGTTCTTATTAGAAAAACTACATTAATTATTCTGTATTTCACTAAAGTTTCCTTGTTAACAGTACAATGTACAAACCAGTAAACAGTATAAAATTTATAATTTATGAGAGTTGCCCTTATCAGAAAAAAAGCAATATATTTATCCTAGTGGTGAGAACAAAAAAAAAAATTTCATGTAATTCTTGAATGTAATCTATTCAGAACCACTAAGTTGGATGGGCTAAACACTGGAGGAAAGCTAATCAAAAGAATTTAAATATAGGAAAAATGAATTTGTTGAAAGGTGTGAGGGTAGGCCAACTAGAATAAAATAATATTTAAATGGTCAATTCAACTAAGATAATATCCTGAAAAGTTATTTTCATTGCTGATAGAGAGAAAAAGAATAATGAGGGGTGAAATACTATGTGAAAGAAAGTATGCTATATAAAAAGGATAGATAATGAGTGGTAAGGAAGTGGTTAGTCAAATTTACAAAGGTTAACTGCAGTCACCATGAGTTATATCTAATAAGTATCTCTCAAAAATTGTAATAAAAATATTTTGTTTTATGAGCTCACATAACCTACCAACATACACAAAAATAATCAACGAAGAAAATAATAAGAAAAGTACATTAAGAAGTAATTATCATCCGAGGTATAAAGGAGGACCATTTCTTAGATAAATCTAATAGTTACCAGATCTGACTTGACCACTGAAAAATTTAATTGAAAACAAAAATTAGAACAATTGAGTTATTAAAATATGAACACATTACCAATTAAGATGTATCCTATTATCTTCCCAAACTAAAAAAAAATTATTACATTACCAAATTAAATTATGATCAATTATTTTCTTTTGCCAATTCAATTTTTATAATAGTAATTCATGTACACAGTTTTAAAAGTCACAGAGAATTATAAAACTGATAACAAAATATTAATTCTAGCCCTGGCCAGTGTGGCTCAATTGGTTGAGTATTGTCCCATGTACCAAAAGGACACCAGTTCAATTCCCAGTCAGGGCACATGTCCAGGTTGCAGGTTTGATCCCCAGTCAGGGTGTGTATAGAAGGTAACTGATCGATGTTTCTCTCTCACATTGATGTTTTTCTCTTTCTCTCTCTAAATCTCCCTCCCTCTTTAAAATACATAAGAACATATTTTAAAAAAATAATTCTCCATTCCATCACCTCCAATCACCAAGACCCAGTCCCTCATTGGATGCTTGTACTTGGTTTTCTGCTATTTACATTCATATTTATAAATAACATGGTTTTATTACTATCTTATTTTTATTTTTCAAGTATAGACTTTATTTGTTGAAGTCTTACTAAGAAAAAAGAGAATTTAGATTTTTTTTAATTTATTAAGGTGTCCTTATTCCCCCACCCCAACCCCAACTCATGCCCTCACCCCACTGTTGTCTGTGTCCATTGGTTAGGCTTATATGCATGCATACAAGTCCTATGGTTGATCTCTCCCCCTTACCCCACTCTCCCCTACCTGCCCTCTGAGGTTTGATGGTCTGATCGATGTTTCTCTGTCTCTGGATCTATTTTTGTTCATCAGTTTATGTTGTTCATTATATTCCATAAATGAGTGAGATCATGTGGTATTTATCTTTCTCTGACTGGTTTATTTCACTTAGCATAATGCTCTCCAGTTCCATCCATGCTGTTGCAAATGGTAAGAACCCCTTCTTTTTTACAGCAGTGTAGTATTCCACTGTGTAGATGTACCACAGTTTCTTAATCTATTCATCTGCTGATGGGCACTTAGGCTGTTTCCAAATCTTAGCTATTGTAAATTATGCTGCTATGAACAAAGGGGTGCATATATCCTTTCTAATTGGTGTTTCTAGTTTCTTGGGAAATATTCCTAGAAGTGGGATTACTGGGTGAAATGGGAGTTCCATTTTTAGTTTTTTAAGGAAACTCCATAGTGTTCTCCACAGTGGCTGCACCAGTCTGCATTCCCACCAGCAGTGCACGAGGGTTCCTTTTTCTCCACATCCTCGCCAGCACTTGTCGTTTGTTAATTTGTTGATGATAGCCATTCTGACCGGTGTGAGATGGTATCGCATTGTCGTTTTGATTTGCATCTCTCGGATGATTAGTGACTTTGAGAATGTTTTCATATGCCTCTTGGCCTTCCTTCTGTCTTCTTTCGAAAAGTATCTATTTAGGTCCGTTGCCCATTTTTTGACTGGGTTGTTTATCTTCCTTTTGTTAAGTTGTATGAGTTCCCAGAATTTAGATTTCTTATTTTTATAACTACCACCACTTTCATACATCATCAATACCACTACCACCATCCTCCCATCTCCAATAACCATAAACTCACATAAACATACTTCCTCCCTCTTCAGAAGTATAGCATAGTGGTTAGAGCACAAACTTTGTCGTCAGATAGCCTTGGTTTGAAACTGGGCTTTACCACTTGCTAGCATATGACCTTAGGCAAGTCACTTAACTTCTATGCCCCTGTTTCCTCATATATAAAATGAGGTATAATGACAGTACCTGTTTAAAAAAATGAATTAATGCATATAAAAATGAATTAATGCATATAAAGAATTTTCAACAATGTCTGGAGCACAGTAAGTGCTATATAAATATTTTTTATTATTATAACACAATTTTTCATTAAATCAAAATAGAATATTTACACTGTTATGAGTAAGAAAGTATTCACAGATGAACCACATAAGTTAGAGTACATTTTCTTTCTCCTGCAAGTTTTTGTTTTGTCTGAAGTGACTAATTGCCTCATTTTTCCTTTGTATAATTTTCTGTATGCCTATCACTAATTAATTTCTAACTCTATGACAAAACTGTAAAACCCTCTCCATACTGACAAACACATCAAGTCATTTATCAATTTATTTCTTTTTCTTTTAGAAGACAATCACCCTGCTCCAAACTGACTGGTTGCTCTCTAGGCCTATTGCAAATCTATCGATCTTGAACATGAAGGATTTCTCTTTCTTAATTTACTCACACATTTTGATATAGCACAAACTCTGCTAGCTTTCTAATAAAAGCTACATGAGAGTTAAAATTTCTGAGACCTTGCATGTTTGAAACTATCTTTTTTCTACCTCACACCTGACTGATAGTTTAAGCACAGAAAGATGTAAATATTCCCTTAGTAACTGAAGATGTGGTTCTAAGATCTTCTAGCTTCCTATGCTGCTACTGAGAAGTCATTCTGATTGTCACTCCTATGAATGTGACCCATTTTGTTTCAATGGAAGGCTTTCAGTATTTTGGTCTCTGTCTTTCATGTTAGACATTATTCCTGCAAATGTCTAGTGATCTGTGGCTATCTATCTTCAAGAGTGAAGTGATTAAGAAGTCAACTGGAATATCTGTGTATGAGGGGAAGTTTACCAATGGTGAGCCTCACTGTCTAGTGACCAGACAGGGACTGGCCATTTCATCAGGAGACCCCCTCAAAGATCAGTATATTCTCCTAGTTCAATCAATCATCCAAGAGAGAAATCCAGCCATCCTGCCTGAAATAAATAAGACAGGCTAAAAGCATTGTGAGAGCCAAGTAAGACAGTCTACTGGAAGATCCCACCACTCACTATGTAAGCATTCATTGTTTTAAGTATAAGGTCTCACTTCTGCCCATAGCTATACATGGAGCCCTTGACTCCAGTTTTCAGTCTCCCTACAATAGTGCTATCCAATACAGTAGCCACTAGCCTCATGTGGCTATTTGAATTAATTATATCTAAATAAAACCAAAAGTTCAAATTTTCAGTCACATAATACACTTTCAAGTGCTCAACAGCCACTTGTGGTTACTACACTGGACAATGCAGATAGAGAACATTTCCATCACCACAAAAAAGTTCTAATAGCACTGCTCTAAAGAGTAAATTCCAGGCATATTATGCTAAGGTAAGAAGCTATAGTCATTTGGCTGCTGAGCTGAGGGAGGGAATCTGAGAGAAATCCACCTACTCCTCAGAGTAAACCCCAGGCTTCTGTTAATACAAATAGGGGGTCATGTGGCTTTGGAGCTAGGGGCAAGAATCTGACAGTGTAAATCTTAGACCTGTAGTGTCCAATGGTAGCCACTAATCACATGAAACTATTTAAATTTCAATTAATCAAAATAAAATTCAATCGTCTGATCTCAGGTCAGGACATATACAAGAAGAAATCAATGAATCAATGAATGCATAAATAAGTGGAACAACAAATTGGCCTCTCAAATCAATCAAAAAATTTTTAAAATCTCATGATCCATTTTAAATCAGCTTAAAAAGATTTAAAAATAATATAAAATTCAATTAAAATTTTGGTTCCTTCGACCAGTACATATTTCAAGTAGTCAGTAGCCACATGTGGCAAGTGACTATGGTACTGGACAGCACAGTTTATAAAACATTCCCACTGAGGGGAGCAGAGTTTGCTGCCTCAAAATACCACTTTTGGATATATTATTTTAAGAAATAAAATACCACTTTGGGGAATATTGTAATTTTAAGAGACAAAAGATTCTAAAGGAGCTTTTTACCTCCTCCTTACCTGTTTTTTAAAAAAATCAGTTGGAAAAACCTGCTCCAGAAAGGGAGATCACCTTAGCATAATATGAATTAAATTTGGCAGAAAGGAACCTGCAAAATTTGTTTGTTGGACCCACTCTGTGTCTAGGTAGCCTGGAAAGAATTTGTTTACCAAATCTTTGCTCCTTCTTATCTACCTGTGAATTGCCTACCTTGCCTTTGAAGTCCAAACTACTACCCTCCCCGCTCCTCTCTCCCGAAGAGGGCATATAATCCTCAACTGCAGGATTTGTCCTGGGATCCCATATTCTTATCCCACATATGTACATCCATAATAAATTTGGCTATTTTCTCCCATTAATCTGTCTCGTGTAAATTTGATTATTAGACCAGACAGAATAACTTAGAAGGGTAGAAGGAAAATCTTTTTCCCCCTTCCACACCTTCAGTCAGAAACTTCTACTGAACAGCAGTGCCTTAAACATTCTACAGACTTTCGAGTTTTCAGTCTTTCATCCCTATATTCAGAGGTACATGTTTCCTTCAATAATCAACAACAAAAATACCCGTCATCCCCAGGTTTAACACAGTAAATCAATTTATTTCTTGTTGCCTTCTCCCATAGCAGACACAAGTTTCAGCTTTCTTTATCATGCTCAGGCAGCTACTACCAGGACTCCTGTCAGACTTGATCTGATTAGAAAAGGCACCTCCTTTGGAATGAGTGGAATGTACCTTTGTAGAAGGAAAAAGGCAACCCTTCTTTTGAATGTTTGCAACACTGTGCAAGAGCACATAGCTTGGAAGTAGAGGGCAGGCTGGAGTTTCACTGCCATGTGCCTCCTCAGCCAGATACTCTTGTGCAGTAATAATTAGAGACTCTAGTTACCACTATTCCATATATTTTCCATTCTCCAAAATTCTGTTACCATCTCTCCCCTGCTGTGTCTCTCTTTCATTCTTTGGCCTTGTAGGTTTATAGCTTAGTGTATTCCTTTAATATAATTTTAGTGGATTCCACATGGATTTAATCCTCAAACTAAAAGTCTAAATTAATACTTTTACACTTGTATAGTGTTCTTTCTGTTATGATTCCATCTATCAGTGCTAAAAAAATGCTTCTATCACTCACACAAGTTTCAAGTAGATATATAGCTGAGTGGGATAGACGTAGAAAGACTGCATAGTCTATCCTTTTGAAATAACATTGACAATCAGAATTATCAGTTCACAAGAAAAATGTTTATGGCTGGGTTTTCAAATCCTATTCTCCAGAATTTAAGATAAAACTCCTACCAAAAAAGCCATTTAGAAGGGTAGAAGGAAAATCTTTTTCCCCCTTCCACTTCTCAGAAAAACTCCTTTAGAGAATAATAACTCAACAACAAATTAACTTTTACTTCTGATGCTTTTTCAATTTACCAGTAACAGATATAATTCTGAATAAAAAGAGAAGAAACAAGTAACAGATTTTTATTACAAACCTGCGCTGGTGGTACTTGCAATGGATTGTTATCCAAAATTATTACTTGTAAATTATGCAGCTTCCTGTAACAAACAGGAATCTCGGTCACTTTATTACAAGAGAAATCCAGCTTGACTAAGGGAAGATCTCCTAATTCTGTTCAGAAATGAAAAATAATTAAATTAAGTTTTACATAGTTGCTCTTTTATTCATGTCAGTAAAAAACAGTGAGCATCTTACCATCTGGCAAGGCATGAAGATTATTTCTTCTTATATTGAGCTCTCTAAGTGAATGTAATTTTCCCATTTGTTGGGGAAGAACCTGAATCTCATTGCAGCTAATATCCTAAGGAAAATAAGAAAATAAAATTATAACAAACTAACTGAGGAAAACATATATTTCCATTCTTAAATTAAAGTGCATGACTAATAACTAGAAAAAAATACCTTTTAAAAATATTTTTTATTTTTAAGTTACAGTTGATATACAATATTATATTAGTTTCAGGTGTACAACCCCATGATCAGGCATTTATATAACTTGCGAAGTGATCACCCCGATAAATCTAGTACCCATCTGCCATCAACAGTTTAACTAGTGGGAGATCACCAGCGCCATCCAGGATGGACATGAGATACAATCTAAGTTAACCATTCTAACTGACTCTCGAAAGGGGGAAGGTGGGGGCTGTGAGAGTCCACTACAGAAGCTTGGTAGTTAGGAAACAAAGAAACTCAGAAATATATAAAGAGAAAATCTCATTGTCTATGGGGTTCAGGATCTGGATCTTAAGAGTCCCCTGAACCAGCAGTGCTGCTTTGAATAAAGGTTTTTCCTGAAATCTCAGAGTGTCCAACTGTTTTTCCATGCCAATTCCATATTCCATAACATACCTAATTATCACAATATTAATGACAATATTCCTTATGCTGTACTTTACATCCCAGTGACTATTTTGTAACTACCAATTTGTACTTCTAAATCCCTTCACCTTTTTCACCCATCCCCCCAATCCCTCCCATCTGGCAACCATAGAAATGTTCTCTGGTTCCGTTATGCTTGTTTGTTTATTTTGTTTTTTAGTTTCCACATAAAAGTAAAATCATCTTGCATTCATCCTTCTCTGTCTAACTTATTCCACTCAGCACAATACCTTCTAGATCCATCCATGTTGTTGCAGATGGCAAAATTTCATTCTTTTTTATGGCTGAGTCATATTCCACTTCTTTATCCATTCATCTATTGATGGACACTTAGGTTGCTCCCATGTCTTGGCTATTGTAAATAATGCTGCAATAAACATATGGATGTATATGTCTTTTGATTTAGCATTTTGGGTTTCTTGGGTAAATATACAGAAGTGGAATTGCTGGGTCTTTCTTTGTCTCTTATTACAGCCTTTGTTCTAAAGTCTATTTTGTCTGGTATAAGTATTGCCACCCCAGCATTTTTGTTGTTGTAGTTTCCATTTTTGTGAAATATCTTTTTCTGTCTCTTTATTTTCAGTCTGTGTGGGTCTTTTGATCTGAAGTGAGTCACTTGTAGATAGTGTGTGTGCATATATATATATATATATTGCTTTATTATCCATTCAGCCACTGTGTCTTTTGATTAGAATATTTAATACATTTGCATTTAAAGTAATTTTTGATAGATATGTACTTATTGCCATTTTATTATTTATATTTTTTATCTTTTTCTCTTCTTCTTAAAGAAACCCTTCAACATTTCTTGTAATACTGGTTTGGTGATGATGAACTCCTTTAGCTTTTTCTTTATCTGTCCTTTAATTCTAAATGATAGCTTTGCTGGGTAGAGTAATCTTGATATAGGTCCTTGCTTTTCATCACTTTGAACATTTCTTTTTTTTTTTAATTTTTATTTATTTATTTTTTTAATAAATCTTTCTTCAGATTATTACAATTATTTCTCCTTTTTCCCCCCATAGCTCCCCTCCACCCATTTCCCACCCCACCTTCTGCCCTTACCTCCCCCCCACTGTCCTCATCCATAGGTGTATGATTTTTGTCCATTCTCTTCATGAACCCCCCATACCCCTTTCCCCCTGAGAATTATCAGTCCACTCCCTTTCTATGCCCCTGATTCTATTATATTCACCAGATTATTCTGTTCCTCAGGTTTTTAATTCACTTGATTTTTAGGTTCGCTTGTTGATAGATATGTATTTGTTGTTCATAATTTTTCTCTTTACTTTTTTCTTCTTCCTCTTCTTTAAGAATACCTTTCAGCATTTCATATAATACTGGTTTGGTGGTGATGAACTCCTTCAGCTTTTTCTTATCTGTGAAGCTCTTTATCTGCCCTTCAATTATGAATGATAGCTTTGCTGGGTAGAGTAATCTTGGTTGTAGGTTCTTGCTATTCATCACATTGAAAATTTCTTGCCACTCCCGTCTGGCCTGCATAGTTTCTGTTGAGAAGTCAGCTGACAGTCGTATGGGTGCTCCCTTGTAGGTAATTAACTGTTTTTCTCTTGCTGCTTTTAATATTCTCTCTTTGTCTTTTGCTTTTGGCATTTTAATTATGATGTGTCTTGGTGTAGTCCTCTTTAGATTCCTTTTGTTTGGGGTTCTGTGGGCTTCCTGGACTTGTAAGTCTATTTCTTTCACCAGGTGGGGGGAAGTTTTCTGTCATTATTTCTTCAAATAGGTTTTCAGTATCTTGCTCTCTCTCTTCTTCTGGCACCCCCATAATTCTGATGTTGGTACGCTTGAAGTTGTCCCAGAGTCTTCTTACATTATCTTCAACTTTTTGGATTTTTTTTTTTCCTTTTTGCTTTTTCGGTTGAGTGTTTTTTGCTTCTTTGTATTTCAATTCTTTGACTTGATTCTTGGGTTCCTCTATTCTGTTTCTGGGTCTCTGTATAATATTTTTTATTTCAGTCAGTGTATGTTTAATTTCTAGTTGGTCCTTTTTCATATCTTCGAGGGTCTCGTTATATTTATCGGCCTTTTCTAGGATATTCTTAAAAAGTCTTATAACCGTGGTTTTGAATTCTATATCCAGTCATTTGTTTTCCTCCATTTCTTTCGTTTGTGATCTGATTCTTTGACCCCGCATTTTCATTGATTCCCTGAGTTGGTAAGGTAGATATTTGTGCTAGGTTTCCAATATGGCCCAGTGGGTCTGCTTCCCCAGTTAACCTGAGGTGGACACTCTTGGTGCACCCCTTTGTGGACTGTGTGTACAGCCTTGTTGTAATTAAGTCTTGATTGTTGTTGGTATCACTGGGAAGAATTGACCTCCGGGCCAGTTGGCTGTAAGGATCAGCTGTGTCTATGCTGGGAGAAGTTCGGTGCTGGAGACAGCCTTATAGGATTAGGCTTGCCAAATTGCAATAGCCTCTGTGCTCAGCTTGGATGGGGTGGAGTCTCAGTTTTGGCTTCCTGTCAGCCTTGCCCTTGCGCGCATGTGCGCTTTCAGTCTTCCGCCTTCCCCAGCTCGAGTCTCCGCCTGAGAGTCCAGACTCCCCCCACAAGAGTGTGGGTCCCCAGGGACTCGCCTGGAACTGGGGTTCGCTGCAGTCAGAACTGGGGCTCAGTGCTGTCAGGAGCCTCTGACTCCCTTTCACTAGGGAAAGCCTGTGGCAACCTCCGCAGCCTTTGTGCACACTGGCACGCGCACGCGCGCTTTCAGTCCTCCGCCTTCCCCGGCTCCCGAGTCTCCGCCCGAGAGTTCAGATTCCCCCACAAGAGCGTGGGTCCCCAGGGGCTCGCCTGGAACTGGGGTTCACTGCAGTCAGAACTGGGGCTCAGTGCAGTCAGAATCCTCTGACTCCCTTTCACTAGGGAAAGCCTGTGGCAACCTCCGCAGCCTTTGTGCACACTGGCACGCGCACGCGCGCTTTCAGTCCTCCGCCTTCCCCGGCTCCCGAGTCTCCGCCCGAGAGTTCAGACTCCCCCACAAGAGCGTGGGTCCCCAGGGGCTTGCCTGGAACTGGGGTTCACTGCAGTCAGAACTGGGGCTCAGTGCAGTCAGAATCCTCTGACTCCCTTCCACTAGGGAAAGCCTGTGGCAACTTCCGCAGCCTTTGTGCGCCCTGGCGCGCGCGCGCGCGGGCACTTTCAGTCCTCCGCCTTCCCCGGTTCCCGAGTCTCCGCCCGAGAGTCCAGACTCCCCCCGTAAGAGCGTGGGTCCCCAGGGGTTTGCCCGGAACTGGGGTTCAGTGCTGTCAGAACTGGGGTTCAGTGCGGTCGGAAGCTTCCTTCCCCCTTCCGCCAGAGAAAGTCAGCCAGGCTCTCAGCCGCACTTCCTCTCTGCGCGCACAAAGCCCCTTTGCCGTACCTCCAATTCTCTGTGAGCTTTCCTCTTTCCTTCTAGTTGTAGAATTTTCACTCAGCCAGCTTTCCTGTGGTTCTGGATGGTGTCCGTTCTGTCTTTTAGTTGTAGTTTTGAAATTGTTGTGCGAGGCAGCAGTTTAGGTGTTTACCTATGCCGCCATCTTGGTTTCTCCCACTTTGAACATTTCTTGCCAATCCCTTCTGACCTGCAGTTTCTGTTGAGAAATTAGCTGACAGTCTTAAGGGTGGCTCCCTTGTAGGTAACTAACTGTTTTTCTCTTGCTGCTTTTAAGATTTTTCTCTTTGTCTTTAACCTTTGGCATTTTAATTATGATGTGTCTTGGAGTGGGCCTCTTTGGGTTCATCTTGTTTGGGACTCTATACTTCCTGGATTTGTACCATGTATTTCCTTCACCAGGTTAGAGTTTTCCATTACTTTTTCAAGTAGGTTTTCAATTCTTTGTTCTTTCTCTTCTGCTTCTAGCATTCCCAAGTTGCAAATGTTGGCACACCTGAAGTTTTACCTGAGGCTCCTTGCACTATGTTCATTTTCTTGGATTCTTTTTTGTTTTTGGTGTTCTGATTGGGTGTTTTCTTCTTCCTTATCTTCCAAACAGCTGATTTGATCCTCTGCATCACTACTGTACTGTTGCAAAAGTTATGTTTAATGTTGTTTATCTAAAGATGGATTATCTGGTAGATTTCTATTTATATTACATCATGATGTCAACCTAGTATATTTAACATGAATTTTTTGTGCAAAAATTTGAGGTTATAATTTAGTACTACATCAATCTGCCATTCGAAAATCTCAACTAAAGACCACTCTCATCAACTAAAACCAGAAGTAAGGGTGATCCAAGTGTTCTTAATTCAGAGGTAAATAAAAGACAATTATCAACCATTGTGATAATCTGTCAATTATAGTTGTTTTGAGATGCTTGGTTGGGCAGAAGCAGAGGAAGTCAAGGATTTACACATGTGAGCTGAAGAACTAATGTCTATGGCCAGGATTGATTTAACTAAGCCTTTTCTCAAAAGGATGCAAAATATGAGGGATTACAAACACAAAGTTTATGGCTCACAACCCAAAGACAATCTAGGAAATCTGAGTAGGAAATGTCTCAGGGTTAAATTAAAATGCAAGCCCTGATTTAAAGATAAACAATACCACATTTCCATAAAAGAGGATAAATAACAACTTAAGTTAATTATGCTCTCCTCTCCCTCCCCTTTCTTATTACCACATCAACAAAAAGAGGAAAAACATCTGCAACAAGATCTCAGCACTCATTCCAGACACACTGCAAATGAAATTCATATTCTACCACAACTGCCCCCAATTTCCAACTTTCACTGGAAATTATATTAGCTTGGAGGGAAAGGAATGGAAGATATATTCATTCTTATCTAAAGTAAAAATGGCAGGAAGGTAAATTCAAAGGAATATTAAAGAATATTTAATCATCTAACCTAAAGATTATTAGGAAAATGTATCTTACATACTTCTTTCAAAGGCATCTTTATTCGACAATGAATATTTATCAAATACCAACTATTTACTAGGCACTGATCTAGTTGCTAGGGACTATGGAAATTCAGAAGGAGCCACCCCCAATGTGCCTCAGTGGTATGTGGATTATTTTGAGCTGAAGGCAACTGAGACCATGCGGGCTCAAGAGAAACTACTGTCCCCTTTCCCTCTTTAACTATCTAGAATTTAAATTAGGAGCCTGGCCCATGGTAAGAGTTATCATCAGAAATGTCTTTTTATCAATCTACATGGCAAGACAAACTACTAATCACTGAACATGGGCTCTCTCTGCAGTGACTTTCTGAAGCCCCTGGGTACATTAACTCATCCCTAGCTCAGAATGTCATATATACCCACCAATGTTCCCTTTCTGTCTCTGAAACTCTCCTGAATATGGTTCTCTGACTCTCTCATGTATATGGAATCCCAATACATTTGTGTGTATTAAATTTGGTCATTTTCTCTTGGTAATCTGTCTCATGTCTATTTGATTATTAGGCCAGCCAGAAGAACCCTGTGGGTAGAGGAAAGTTTCTTCTTCCCTGTCACGGGTCACATCAAGGAATAAAGCAAACAAAAATTCCTGCCCTCACAGCTTTTTATGTAGCTTACATTCTAGAAATGGGGAGATTATATAATATGATAGAAGATAAGTGCTATTTTTCAAAAAAAACAACAACACAGCAGGGTAAAGGCAAATGGCAGTGTGCTAGTGATAGTAAGGTGTGATATTAGCAATTTAAATTGTCTCATGGAGAAGCTATTATTTGAGCAGTGTTGTCAGAGCTGAGAGTGTGATCCATGCAAAAATATAAGAAAAGACTATTCCTAGTCAATAATACTGTGGTAACTATGTATGGTGCCAGTTGGGGTACTGAAAAATATTGTCTAACCACTAAGCTGTACACCTGAAACCAATACAAAATAAAATTAATAGGAAAAACATATTCCAGACAGAAGGAACAATAAATGGAAAGGCTCTTAAGCAAAGCATGCCTGACCTACTAAGAACAGCAAGGAATCCAGTGTAACTAGAGGGAAGTACACAAGGGGAAGGCGATGGGGGAGAGGGGCACAACTTTGGCTTTTACTCAGAGAAATATGGGCAGGAACCAGAAGCTTTTAAACAGAGATATGACTTGACCTGACTTATGTTTCGACAGGACCACTTAGTGGCTGTGTTGAGAATAGACTATTATCCAAATGACAAATAATAAAAGTTTGGGAAAAGGTCCTTTAAAGTAAATACTATTGCTTTCTCCCAAAGGTGTCTAATACTGAAGATTTTGTTATAGAAAATCTATAGCAATTTGATAGATAGCTACCTTTCCCAGAACAAATAAAATTAAGCACAGGAAATTGACTCACTCAACCAATGGGTACTCTACAAAATACTCTGCTGGAGATTGGAGGTCTGAGAGTATTTCCTAGGCTTCTAATGGTAGAATTTAACTGTAGTTGGCCACTAAATTCTTGTGGAATAGTGTCATAGGAAAATATTCTAATGACAGGTAATAACCACAAATTCACTATGTGATTTATAATTGTCAATTAGCCATCCTAATGCTATATAGCCACTGTTACTGATTTTAAGAGTTTATAGCACAATAATTTTATAATGCCTAGTAAAATAATGATATTTAGTATTTTAAAATATGACTTTGATTAAATTTAGTTATACATTCTAGCTCTAAGAAACCAAGATGGCAGCATAGGTAAGCACCTAAACTGCTGCCTCACACAACAATTTCAAAACTACAACTAAAAGACAGAACGGACACCATCCAGAACCACAGGAAAGCTGGCTGAGTGAAAATTCTACAACTAGAAGGAAAGAGAAAAGCTCGCAGAGAATTGGAGGTACGGCAAAGGGTCTTTGTGCGCACAGAGAGGAAGGGCGGCTGAGAGCCTGGCTGACTTTCTCTGGAGGAAGGGGGAAGGAAGCCCCCGACCGCACTGAACCCCAGTTCTGACTGCACTGAACCCCAGTTCCAGGCGAGCCCCTGGGGACCCACGCTCTTGTGGGGGAATCTGGACTCTCGGGCGGAGACTCGGGAGCCGGGGAAGGCAGAGGTCTGAAGGCGCGTGCGTGCCAGTGCGCACAAAGGCTGCGGAGGTTGCCACAGGCTTTCCCTAGTGGAAGGGAGTCAGAAGTTCCTGACTGCACTGAGCCCCAGTTCTGACTGCACTGAACCCCAGTTCCAGGTGAGCCCCTGGGGACCCACGCTCTTGTGGTGGGAATCTGGACTCTCAGGTGGAGACTCAGGAGCCGGGGAAGGCAGAGGTCTGAAGGCGCGCGTGTGCGCGCAAGGGCAAGGCTGACTGGAAGCCAAGACTGTCTGCTCTGCCCTGAGACTCCACCCCATCCAAGCTGAGCACAGAGGCTATTGTAATTTGGCAAGTCTAATCCTATAAGGCTGTCTCCAGCACCGAACTTCTCCCAGCGTAGACACAGCTGATCCTTACAGCCAACTGGCCTGGAGGTCAATTCCTCCCAGTGATACCAACAACAACCAAGACTTAATTACAACAAGGCTGTACACACAGTCCACAAAGGGGTGCACCAAGAGTGTCCACTTCAGGTTAACTGGGGAGGCCGACCCACTGGGCCATATAGGAAACCTAGCACACAAATCTACCTTACCAACTCAGGGAAGCAGTGAAAATGCGGCATTAAAGAAACAGATCACAAATGAAAGAAATGGAGGAAAACAAAGGACTGGATATAGAATTCAAAACCATGGTTATAAGGCTTTTCAAGAATATCCTAGAAAAGACCGATAAATATAACGAGACCCCCGAAGATATGAAAAAGGACCAACTAGAAATTAAACATACACTGACTGAAATAAAAAATATTATACAGAGACCCAACAACAGACTAGAGGAACACAAGAATCAAGTCAAAGAATTGAAATACAAAGAAGCAAAAAACACTCCACCGAAAAAGCAAAAAGCAAAAAAAAAATCCAAAAAGTTGACGATAGTGTAAGAAGACTCTGGGACAACTTCAAGCGTACCAACATCAGAATTATGGGGGTGCCAGAAGAAGAGAGAGAGCAAGATACTGAAAACCTATTTGAAGAAATAATGACCAAAAACTTCCCCCACCTGGTGAAAGAAATAGACTTACAAGTCCAGGAAGCCCACAGAACCCCAAACAAAAGAAATCCAAAGAGGACCACACCAAGACACATCATAATTAAAATGCCAAGAGCAAAAGACAAAGAGAGAATATTAAAAGCAGCAAGAGAAAAACAGTTAATTACCTACAAGGGAGCACCCATACGACTGTCAGCTGACTTCTCAACAGAAACTATGCAGGCCAGACGGGAGTGGCAAGAAATTTTCAATGTGATGAATAGCAAGAACCTACAACCAAGATTACTCTACCCAGCAAAGCTATCATTCAGAATTGAAGGGCAGATAAAGAGCTTCACAGATAAGAAAAAGCTAAAGGAGTTCATCACCACCAAACCAGTATTATATGAAATGCTGAAAGGTATTCTTAAAGAAGAGGAAGAAGAAAAAAGTAAAGATAAAAATTATGAACGACAAATACATATCTATCAACAAGTGAACCTAAAAATCAAGTGAATTAAAAACCTGAGGAACAGAATAATCTGGTGAATATAATAGAATCAGGGGCATAGAAATGGAGTGGACTGATAATTCTCAGGGGGAAAGGGGTATGGGGGGTTCAGGAAGAGACTGGACAAAAATCATACACCTATGGATGAGGACAGTGGGGGGGGGAGGTAAGGGCAGAAGGTGGGGTGGGAACCGGGTGGAGGGGAGCTATGGGGGGAAAAAGGAGAAACAATTGTAATAATCTGAATAAAGATTTATTAAAAAAAAAATTCTAGCTCTAGAAATCATATCCCTCTCTCTATATATATACCCCCTAGGAGAACTAGCCTTTCCCCCAGATAATCAGCAACCTCCGAAGCAGAAGATAGTCCAGACCTGACTTATGGTCACAAGGTCTGGACCTCTGGCTGACTAAAGATAACATCTTGACCTAAGCAATGTTTCAGTTGCTGAGCCCTAAAGCAGAATGACCCGTTGGCTACTTTTTCATGAGACTAAACAAAGGGAGGTCAGAAAAGATGTCAGAGCTGTCTTCAAGTCCTAAAGAAATGATTACCCTTACCTCACTTCTGACCAATCAGCTCCCAGCATGATCCAGAACCCCCAACCCACAGTATCTTGTGATTTAGCCCTATATAATCTGTAACATACATGCCATCACGAAGTTGTTTCATTTAGAGCTAAAGTGCCCTGTCTCCGTATTGGAGAGACAATTATTATTACATTATTAAATTATTTTCTCTTTCTATACTTCAAACTCCTGCTTGTGCATTTCTTTGGGCCAGTGAACACAGGCAGGCAGACCCAAAGAAAAATCAATGGGATTCTGGTAACAAATATTCTTTTTAAATAAAAAATACTATAATATATAGTTCCAGAGACATGGAAGGATGGAACAGACTGGCTAATCTCAGATGGAAGGAGGGGAGGTAGGAAGAGATTAACCAAAGAATTTATATTCATATACTAGTATGCATAACCTATGAACACAGACAATAGTGTGGTGAAGGCCAGAGGGAGGAGCAGGGTGGAGGGGGGTCAATGGGGGGAAAAGGGGAGACATCTGTAATACATTCAACAATAAAGATATTTTTTTAGAAAATCTAAAAAGCCTAAATATTTATGAAATTTCACTTATCCCCAAACTGTCTCATGTCATATAATTTAGAACACAAGTCCAAAAATTGAATGAAAAAAAAGAAACAATAGAGCCATAGAAACTAAAAGTATAATATGTATAAAATCTTTAAAAATATTAAGTGTCCAGGTCAAAGAAAGTAATGGTTCTCTTTCATTATAAATTTGTTAGATCAACATCTGAACTCTTCTGTTCATTGGTGAGTATAACATTAAAAGAGACCTTAATAAAAGAGAACATTTCGAGACAGAAATAGTTAAAAATAAAAAGTAATAAAAAACAGAAATATAGACAGGAATAAAAGTAATAAAGATGTTTAAGCTACAGACAAACAGGCTTTAGAGTTTGGAAAAATGGAGAGTAGACACACGAAAGATTACAAACATCAGAAGGGAAGTGAAGTTGTTATACTTCTTCACAGGGTAGTCCCAGGACCAGTAGATAAAAGTGATAGAGGTATGGATTTTAGTGCAAAATAAAAAGGATAACAAATAGTTTTGCAAAAGAGAATTAGGACTGCCTCAGACAGACAGACACACACACACACACACACACACACACACACACAAATTTTCCACCATTGAACATATCCAGCTAGAGTGGTAGGGATTCCTGTGTTAGGAATTGCTTATATCTGATCACTTATAAGATCTCTTACCACCTTAAAATTATCTGGTTCTAAAACATAGCAAGACTAAGTTCAAGGAAGTTTCCTTGTGCAATAATTGCACATGCATGTATTCCTTAATGAATAAAAGAAAGACATTCCTGAAATTTCTGTTCATTACATTTTATTAGCATATTAATTTCCCATTATAAAATTGTAAATAAGTTCCTCAAGAAAATTTTTGGCCACCCACACATAATAAAGTCGCACTTAAGAATACTTTTAAAATATCCATGTATTAGGAAAGCATTACTCAAGATAAAAAAAGATAAAAATAAACAGCATGGTATACTGTATGAAGTGGAAGGAATAGAAATGTGAAAATTAGCTCAATGCCATGAATATCTGACTATGTTCCTCTCAGAGTTCAATATCCTTTAAATTATTCCTATACGTACGATCAATTTTATATAATGGCCTCTTTCCATTTATCTTGGTCCCAAAAACTGTTATAAAATCACATGAGTTTTGTTCATTCTACTGTTTATCCCCTTTCTCTGAAGCTCTCATAGCAGCCCTGTAAAACCTTAAAAAAAATCCTTGTATTTTTTACTGGTAAGACCTTTACAAATGAGTAGACAAATGCTTATTCGTTTGAAAAGCATTTCTTAGGAGAGGCAAGCCTCTGCTGAGGACTGAGGAACAAATCAGGCTTTTATTGGCTGTGAGTTAAAATCAGATAAGCAATAGTATTTAGAAATTTTCCTAAAGTGAACTTAGACATATATCAAGTTATTCTTTTCTTTAAAATTACAGTGAAATTACATAAAGAAATGAGTAATATTCCAAAATATAAAGGCATGTATTATGCATATCATATACAATCAATACAACTGTTTTACTCACCAATTCCATTAAATCTTTCAACTTCCCAATTTCTTCTGGAATGGATACCAGTTTATTATTACTGATGACCAAAACTTTAAGAGGAAGATCAAATAAGTATTTTGGCAATGTTGATAAAAGATTTCGACTGAAAAGAATAAGAAAGTCTTATTATGATAAGTATGTCTGAAACCTGACACGTTATGCTGAAAAAGAACAAATCACCTCAAAAGTAAATAAGAAACTTTGACTAAATAATAACTATCACTTAATGAATGCTTAGTTTGTATCAGACTAAAATCTTTATATGCACTATTTCATTTAATCCTCACATTAACCCCACAAGATAGGTAGTTATTATTAGAGACATTATACACCACCAGTTCTCAAAACCCAAAATCATTCTTCTGAGCTGAAGAATGCCAGAACCTTGCTCTCTACTATAACTTCACTATAATCAATAGCTCCATGCCTTTAACTAGGGTAAGGCTCCAAGGATGAATTTGCATGTACTATGTTTAAATTTATGAAAGAATGAATAGGATTATGTCTTCAAAAACATGTAAAAAGCTTAACTTATTTCTTTGTTCTATGAGTTTATGGTAGAACAGCCTACTAGCAACCTTTATCACAGCTCAAAGTTGATACATTTTTATCTCTGTAGATACACTTAAATATAACAACAATTAACATTTATTGAGTGTTTACTATGTGCCAGGCCATATTCAGAATACCTCACATGAATTAACTAACACTCACAACAATCTACTTTAGAAAGATAAATACTATCATGATGCCTATTTTACAGGTGATGAAACAGTAAAAAAAAAGAGATTAAACTCCTCAAAGTCACACAGCTGGTAAGTGGGAAAACCAGCATTCATATCCAAGCTATCTGGTATTGGGATCCTTACCCTCAGACTACTGTGGTCAAATTTATACACCAATACAGACTGATCTAAATGATCCCCACTATAGACTGAATGTGCTTCGCCCTCCCCCGGAATTACAGCGTTGAAACCTAATCCCCAAGGTGATGATATTAGGAGGTGATTAAGTCATGAGGGCAGAGCCCTCATGAATGCTTTTAGTACCCTTATAAAAGAGGCCCCTGAGAGATCCCTAACCCCTGCTATCATGTAAGGACACAGCTAGAAGACGGCCATCTATGAACCAGGATGCGGGTCCTCACCAGACACTAAATTTGTTGGCGCCTTGATTTTGGACTTCGCAGCCTCCACAACTGTGAAAAATTTCTGTTGTTTTTATAAGCCACTCAGTCGATGCTATTCTGTTATACCAGCCCAAAGGGACTAAGACAATCCTATTACCAAACTATATAAAGTGTACCATTACATTTACATACTATACCGAACATTCATAAGCAATGAGCTATTATTTTTCCTGTTTTTCAAAGTGATATTTATAGACTTGTATGTACCCACCATTTTGTGTATTGTGCACAACAAAAGCCCAGTGTTACCCTAACAGAGGATTTCAAAAACTTTCACCCCATTTTATGCCTGTAGAGGACATCCAGAAACACTAGACTAGCTTTAGACCTGGCATAGAATTTCAAAAAAAAAAAAAAAAAAAAAGACTATGTTACTAGAACAGGAATGCTGGCCAGGCTGCTGGAATGTCAAATATGCTAGGGGCCTGTCACAACTCTTGACACTTTTAGGATGAAGCACACAAGGATCTTCCAGCATGATTCTACTTAAAAAGGAAGTAGTATACAGGAAGGGGGGGGGACTTAAAAATCATCTTATAAGTTTCTCAAAGATATTTTCACCAAAATAAAAAATAAAGTAAATAGAAAAAATAATGGTACATACACAAACATTCTAATCTCCCTCAGATTAAAAAAAACACACACACACACACTTAAAAACTGACTTATTTGCTTCCCTTAAGAACAAGGTTCATTGAAATAGCACAGTAAGCTTTCTCCAGAATTTATTTCTTTATACATAAATAGTAAGTCATTAATCTTTACTTTTTTTGCCACATGTTTTAGAGACAGTCAAAGGAAGTCAGTCACTAGAACAAATGTTACCTCAATAGAGTTTGTTCAAAATGTCTGTGACTGTAAACAAAAATCAGAAGTTAACTTTTATAGATCAAAACAAGAAAGAATCAGAGAGTTTAATAAAATTACAGGCATACCTATTTTGATTGTGCTTAGAGTTACTGCACCTCACAGGTGTTGCATTTTATACAAATGAAGGCAAGACCCTCCACCAGCAAAAAGATTACAACTCAATTTATTGAGATACCTACTTTAATATGGTGGTCTGGAACCGACCCCACAATATCTCTGAGGCATGCCTGTATTATAAGATACACCATAGGTGTTACTATAGAAATGTACTTCAATTTTGGACAAATCACTTTTCTTCCATAAAAGAACAAAATGAAACAAAGACAAACTTTCCTCACTTTCCTCAAACCTCTCCCAAACCAGGTCAAGGAAAGGAGCACCGAAATGACTGACATCTATGGAAATAAATCTCTCTCATGTATTTTAAGGTGTTAAGTAGTTTCGGTTAAAATAGTATGTACAGCCAGGTGACACTACTGGGGGAGACATACATAATAATATATCACAGCAAGAAAGGAGCATTATTATTTTTGTATATTAATTACATTTACTACTTTCCTATATGGGAATTTAAACAATTAACTTTGCTAACAAAGGGAAATAAATTATCCCTTACAATTCAATAAAAAAGAAAAATAAGAAAACGATTCTAAAATTGTGACAATACACCAGTTTCCATTCAATGTCACTCATTTAACAGGGCATTCTTTTTCTTACTCTTATTAAATGTTCACTCTGTTATAAATATAGGGTAATAGCTGAAGAATGAGATTTCTACAGCCATATTACTTTATTATAATCTTGGCTCTACCATAATATATACACTGAGTGACCAGATTATTATGATCTCTGAACGCATAATAATCTGGCCACTCAGTGTGTGTGTGTATATGTATATATATATTAGAGGCCTGGTGCACGAATTCGTGCATGGGTGGGGTCACTGGCCACTCAGTGTATATATATATTAATAATTATTCAAAGTAATCTGGCCACTCAGTGTATATATATTGATAATTATTCAAAGCACGTATACATTTTGGGGGACACCTTGTGTGTGTATGTCCCCAAAATTTATATGTACTTTGAATAATTATTAATTCCAATGGGTTAAATCTGCACACACACATACATACACACACACACACACACACACACACACACACATATACAGGGTATATCCCAAAATGTATACATACTTTGAATAATTATTACTTCCAATGGGTTAAATCTGAAAAGAAATATCCATATCAATTGGGCTATCTGCTGTTTAAGTATCTCACTTGAAAATGTATTTCATTTTTTACTGATTTTTTAAAAATATATTTTTATTGATTTCAGAGAGGAAGGAAGAGAGAGATAGGAACATCAATGATGAGAGAGAATCATTGATCGGCTACCTCCTGCATGCCCCCTACTGGGGATCAAGCCCGCAACCCGGGCATGTGCCCTTGACCGGAATCAAACCCAGGACCCTTCAGTCCACAGGCTGATGTTCTATCTACTGAGCCAAACCAGCTAGGGCGAAAATGAAAAGTATTTTCAAAAACACTGCCTTAATAATTATTCAAAGTGTGTGTATACATTTTCTGGGAGACACCCTATACAGAACTTTGGGCAAATAGTTAACTTCTCTGTGCTTCAGTTTCCTCATCCGTAATAATAAAAGTATAGGGATAATAAAAGTACATATTTCAAAAGGCTGTTGTGAACATAAGGTAATAGGTGTAAAGTATTTGTAACACTGCCCGGCACACAGTAAGCACTTATTCGATATTAACATCAACTGTCATCCACCTCCTAATGTTCCACCATTCCCATCCCAATCTATCGATCCTTGAAGTAGCAACAGAAAGTCACAGGAGTGTGAAAAATATCACAAGGACTGTTTATATAACTGAGGATGCATGTAAATAAATCGTTATTGTGATGCTATGATTTCAGTAAAGTATTTCTGATGTAAAGTCTTGCTATTCAAAGTGATTTAAGGACCAGCAGGCATGGGCATTACCAAGCGGCTTGTTAGAAATGCAGGTCCCACTGCAGACCTATAAAATCAGAATCCTGTTTTAATCCCCAGGTGATTCCCATGCACATTAGTTTGAGAAGCATTGCTCTCAAAAACAATACTAAAGGCCTATACAATAGTGTGGGCATATAAAAAATACAAATAAGATACTACTGAGATAAATATAGGCTACATAGCCAAACCAAACACATTCCTTTGCTACTAAAATGATTAAAACTATGATAAAAACAAAATGTACCCCCAAAATTATTTCCTTACCTAATGTTAAGGTACGTTAACATCTGCAGGTTTTTAATGGCTTCAGGAATGGTTTTAATGCAATTATGATATAAATTTAATGTTTCAAGAGGTGCAAATAACCAGATATCAGAAGGAATTTCTGCAAAACGATTTCTTGAAAGGTCTGAAAAACAAAAGTAATGTTTTAGTGTCAAACATACACCTTTATCTGTGGTAATACAGAACTATTTTCATACTTGCTGAATCACTTAGAATCCAAGCAACTATTTAATGTATTATAAAACATTATTCACTATAACCTTGAAGGCCTTCACAGGCAAATTTACATAAATCTACAACACAACTAAATTTCTTACTTAACATGGAATTCACAACCCACTGTAATTTGGCTTCTAGTCACTTTCATGGGTATGACCAAAGTCAACAACAGCCTCTGTATCAATAACCACTCATCCACCTAAAAACATTTCTTTTCCCTTGGCTTGGAAGATTACACTTCTGGATCACTTCCTATTTTATCTCAGTCTTTTGCTAGATTCTCCTCTACTCATACTGTGAATGTTGGTGTTCCTAAGCACTGTGCTATAAGGTACTCTTTACTTCTTAAGATGCCTGGCCGGCATGGCTCAGTGTCTGAACATCAACCTATGAACCAGGAGGTCACGGTACTATTCTAGTCAGGGCACATGTCCGGGTTGAGGGCTCGATCCCTAGTAGTACAGGAGGCAGCAGATCATTGATTCTTTCTCATCATTCTATCTCTCTCTCCCTCTCCCTACCTCTCTGAAATCAATAAAAATATACTTTAAAAAAAAATATACAGCCCTAACTGGTTTGGCTCAGTGGATAGAACGTTGGCCTGCGGACTCAAGGGTCCCAGGTTCGATTCCGGGCAAGGGCAAGGGCATGTACCTTGGTTTCGGGCACATACCCCGTGGGAAGTGTGCAGGAGGCAGCTGATCGATGTTTCTCTCTCATTGATGTTTCTAACTCTCTATTCCTCTCCCTTCCTCTCTGTAAAAAATCAATAAAATATATTAAAAAAGATATACATTCTGGTGGGTGATTTCCTCCAATCTCAGGACTAATTTATACTCATATACTGACAAATCTCAATTTAAAGATATGTCTAAACACCTAAATTCTGATCTTTAGGACTTCCTCCTGATATCTCTCAGGTACTTCATATTCTACAAGCGTAAAATCTGAACTGAAGATTTTGTTCCACACATCTGTTTCTCTCATTTCAAATAATGTCACCAACATCCTGATGAGTTGCTCAAGCCAGAAACTTGGCATTCATCCTTGATTCTTTCTTCTCCTAAATTATTCCAAGTACACACAAATATACTTCCATTCGTTGAAGTTTTCACAAAAATAAAATCATGAAATTATTATAACCATTACATCTCTATCAAAGGTTTATTTGTTAAATGAAATTTTGAAAAATATTTAGACTATCATGTGGCAGGTAAAAAAAAAAAGCACCCTAAAGGAGTTTCTCAAACAAAGTACTGTTGACCTTCTGGGCTGTATCCCTATTTGTAGTGTGGGGCTAAACTGTGCATTGTAGGATATTTAGCAGCATCTCCAGCATCTACCTACTAGATGCCAGTAACACCCTCTAGTCATGGAAGCCAAGAAAATGTCCCCTGGGGTGAAAACTCTCCTACACCTGTTGAGAACCACTGCCTAAACAATTGTCACCTTATCATGGAAATATACTTTGCTTATACTAGCTTATTATACTTATTTGGTTAAAAAGATAACATAATTATTTACCTCTGTCAGAAAGAACATCCACACTGTAGCTTAGCTACTGTGCCTCATTTACTTTCTGGTCTGCCATCAAAAGAATAGCCTCCTATTAGTGCTCAATTTCTCACTCTGAGGGTTGTAGTCCTATTTACTTAGCAATGTAGTAAATTTCCTATTCAGAACATTAATATACATGCATTAACATTATATTTATATTTATATATGTGTGTGTGTGTGTATATATACACACACACACACACACACACACATAATCACCTAGGGCAAAACTTTATAATTGGCAAAAGAAAACATTAATTATGATTATATAATATGAAAATTAATTTGGATCCTTCTTCCTTCCACCATAAGAATCTGAATCCTATCTAATAAAAGAGTAATATGCAAATTGACCATACCTCTGCTACACCGCAAGCCACACCCACCAGCCAATCAGGAGTGAGTATGCAAATTAACCCAACCAAGATGGCTGCGGCCACGGAGAGAGCAGGAGGCTTGAGTTACTCCCGGCAATGGGGAGGAAGCCAAGCTTTCCGCAACCCTGGCCGGCCTAGGCCTCCACTCAAGGTTACAAAGTTTCAATTATAGAAGAAAATAAATCCCTGGGCCTCTGCTTGGGTCGCCAGGGGGGCTTGGCCAGCCAGCAAACCACCACAGGCCCCTCGCCCAGGCTGCCCCATGCCCCAAGGGAATCCCCACCCTGATCCGGGGAATCCTTCAGGGCAAACCAGCCAGCCCCCACCTGTGCACCAGGCCTCTATCCTATCTAATCCTATCTAATAAAATAATATGCAAATTGACTGTCACTCCAACACACAAGATGGCTGCCCCCATGTGGTCAAAGATGACTGCCCCCATGTGGACACAAGATGGCTGCCACAAGATGGCCAGCAGGGGAGGGCAGTTGGGAGGGTCCAGGTCTGCAAGGGAGGGCAGTTGTGGGTGATCAGGCCTGCAGGGGAGGGCAGTTGGGAGGGACCAGGCCTGCAAGGGAGGGCAGTTGGGGGCGATCAAGCCTGCAGGGGAGGGCAGTTAGGGGTGACCAGGCCGGCAGAGGAGGGAAGTTAAAGGGGACCAGGCCTGCAGGGGAGGGCAGTTAGGGGTGACCGGGCCTGCAGGGAAGGGCAGTTGGGAGGGACCCAGGCCTGCAGGGGAGAGCAGTTGGGGGGTACCAGGCCTGCAGGGGAGGGCAGTTAGGGGTGACCAGGCTTGCAGGGGAGGGCAGTTAGGGGCAAACAGGCAGGCAGGGGAGCAGTTAGGCATCAATCAGGCTGGCAGGGGAGTGGTTAGGGGGTGATCAGGCTGGCTGGCAGAAGTGGTTAGGGGCAATCAGGAAGGCAGGCAGGCAAGCAGTTGGGAGCCAAGAGTCCTGGATTGGGGTCCCAGATTGGAGAGGGTGCAGGCCGGGCTCAGGGACACACACCCCGTGCACGAATTTCGTGCACCGGGCCTCTAGTAACTATATAATAGGATAGTATCTGGGCTTACCTACTCTAGACACCAAAGCATCATGCAGTTGTATCAAGGAAGAAAAAATAAGTCATTACTTTTTTTTATTTTATATTCAGGGTTGTGTCTCTTATTCTTATAACTTCAGCATCCTGGGAATTAAAAATTACTGCTTACAATTAATCTGAAATTCTAAAAACAAAATTATGCCCAGTTTATTATTTTGTATAAACTCTAGTTCTAAGTATCCAAAAATAATACAGTGGGATAAACAAGAGGTAAGAAGCAAAGATGGTAGCCAGGATTTTGGCCTATTAAATATTATTTAATAGAAGAATAGGAAGTGGAACAAGACTTTTGTTGTTGTTATTGCTATGGAGGGTTTTGTTGTTTTTTTTTTTTTTTTTTGAAGCAGAGGTTAGAATCAAGGGTTCAATTTTAAATGTGTATAAACAGATATCTGAAAGAGTTCCAATGGGGGGTTGTAAAATGGTCAGTTAGTCAAGATGATTCTGGATATCAGAAGTGAGGTCTAGGATAGCTATATAAAATTGAAAGTTGTGGGAATATGTTAGTACTATAAAATCATAGAAACAGAAGACAGCACCTAACATCAGAGTAACTAAGTTAGAAAAGAGTTCAAGAATGGGCCATTAGGCCAACATTTATAAGCTGAGTAGACATTACAACAACAAGTAGAAGACTGAAAATAATGGTCAAGATAAAACACAAAAGTGTTCAAAGAATTAATGGGAGATTAAAGCCCAAATATCAGTATTAATATTGAGTGGCTCAGCAGGTGTGGCTCATTTGGTTGAGAGTCATCCCATGCACTAAGAGGTTGTTGGTTCGATTCCCAGTCAGGGCACATGCCTGGGTTTTGGGCTCGATCCCCAGTAGGGGGGCATGTAGGAAGCAGCCTGTAGATGTTTCTCTCTCTCTCTCTCTACCCCCTTCCCTCCCTCCCTCCTCTCCCTTCCTCTCTCTCTAAGATCAATAAAAACATTTAAAAAGTATATCCTCAGGTGAGTATTTAAAAATAAAATAATATTAAGAGTGATTTTAATAAAATAATTCAAATAGACCTGTCCAGTGTGGCTCAGTTGATTGGGCATTGTCCTGTTGCCCAATCAATTGAGCCACACTGATTGGGCAAGTTGCCAGTTTGATTCCCAGCCAGGGCACATGACCAGGTTTTGGGTTGGATCCCCAGTAGGGGGTGTGCAGGAGGCAGCAATTGATGTTTCTATCTCACATCTATGTTTCTCTCCCTCTCCCTCTAAAAATCAATAAAGAATATATAAAAATAAATAAATAAGGTAATTTAAATAATATCAAGGTATTATTTTAATAATTTATATATTATTGTGTGATGCTTCATGTTATTTCGCCTTCAAAAAAGATTAAATTATTAAAAGTATTATGAGTTCCCTTAGGAAATTTAATTAAATTTACATTCATAAACTATTTTCTGGATGATTAATATATTTATTTAGTAAATACCACTTAAAATTATAATTAGTATTCTAATTTAACTGAGTCTAATAAATAAAGCATAATAAAGTCAAAATTAAAATTCAAGCTATTATAAAGCCTCTAATGAAGGAAATCTTATAGGATTTTTCAGATTTTGAATCTGTATAAACATTCTTTCTAAGAATCGGGTAAACAGAACAACAGTGCCAAAAGGAAAATACAACCATGGAAGGAAAGAAGGGAAATTATACAAAACACTTTGTATCTTAAATTCTTGAACTACCTTGCACTAGCAGCATCTCACATTTTCCTTTTTTTAAATAGGGGAAAGCACGAAAGCAGTCCCTCACTTCCACAAATTATACAATTGAGTTTCCCACATTTGGGGAAATTGCAGGGGCCAGCATATCTGGAGTGCAATGGGTAAACCTCACCCTGGGAAAACCACCTTCATGTTCATGGTATCTCCCCTGCCAGGTAAGTATCATCATATTTGCCTTTTAAAAATGAAAATTAACTTTAAATTTTACCCAATATAACTATACACAAAACTCTGATTTAAATTTCTTATCTTATGATGTACAATTAAGGGAATTTTTATAACATTAAAAATCACATAGCTCGGCCAGTATGGCTCAGTGGTGGAGTGTTGACCCATGAACCAAGAGGTCCCTGGCTCCATTACTGGTCAGGGCAAATGCCTGGGTTGCGGGCTACATCCCCAGTAGGAGGCAGCCAATTTTTTATGTTTCTCTCTCACAATGTTTCTATCATCCCTTTCCCTTCCTCTCTCTCTAAAATCAATAAAAGTATATTTTTTAAAAAATCATTTAGACAATACTATCAAAATCGCATTCAAACCTTGAAGTTCCTGCTTTATATTTAGAGGATTGTAAGCTGCCTTGGTGATGTGATGCTGGAAGGAGCAAGGGGGTGATACACTTTGAAAATGAAATTAGGGGTCACAAACTGAGGAATACAGGTGATGCCTAGAAGCTGAAAAGGGTGAGAACATGGATTCTCCACTCAGAAACTCCAGAAGGAATTAGCTCTGCTATATCGTCACTTTAGTCCATTGAAATTAATTTTGACTTCTGATCTCCAGAGTGAGAGATTGGAAGGGGGGGAGGGTGGGAGATTCAGAGAGAGAAACATCTATATGAAAGAGACCTAGCCTGTGACCAGATGCAATCTGACTGTGGATCGAGCCTGCAACTGAGTTATCAGACCCTGGATCGAGCCTGCAACTGAGGAGCAGCAGCCGCCGAGTAGCCTGCCCCGGTCCGAGGAGCAATAGACACATGAGCAGACTGCCCATGTCTGAGGACCCACAGCCCTGAACAACCCCCAACAATCCGAGGAGCAGCAGCCACACGCAGCCCACACCCGTCCGACAAACAGCAGCCAGGTGAGCGACCCGCCCCCGTCCCAGGAGCAGCAGCTACACGTGCAGCTCACTCCCGTTCGAGGAGCAGCAACCACGCACATCCAGCCCCCATCCAAGGAGCAGCAGCAGCCCAAGCAGCCTGCCCTCATACGAGAAGCAGCAGCCCTGAGAGCAACCTGCCCCTGTCCAAGGAGCAGCAGCTTCATGAGCAGCTCGCCCTGTCTGAGGAGCAGCAACCACGCGCAGCCAGCCCCCATCCAAGGAGCAGCAGCCATGTGAGCAGTCCACCCCTGTCCTAGGAGCAGCAGCAACGCTAGCAGCCCACCCCTGTCTGACGAGCAGCAGCTGTAAGAGCAGCCTCCCCCCACCAGCCAGAGGAGCCACCACTGCTGCGAACAGCAGCCACCAGAGGAGCCACTACTGACTGAGTAGCAGCTGCTACTATGACTGCCCAGGGAACAACCGCAGCCCAAGAAGCCACTATTACCTAAGGAGCAGCCCCTGCACGACTCAACATCTAGATCCATCAGCGAGATCAAAAATTGGTAGACAAAGAAAACCCCAAAAGAAAGAAAAGGCAGATGAATACAAGACACTGGTGGGGGGGGTGGGATGAGGGCATGCGGCAGGGGATAGGGGAGGCTGGGGGAAGGTCAATGGGGGGGAAAAAAGGAGAAGGAGAGACAAAATGGAGGCGGAATAGATGGACGTGTCCTGAGCCTTGTCCTGAGCCTTGTCCTGGAGCAAATAGAATAAGCGGCTGAAACGAGTGGAATTCAGCTCGAATTGGCGAAGGAGACGCAGCTGGTGAGACAGTTTGCAGCCGGGAAGGGCAGAGGTCCCCTGGATAAAGGTGAAATCAAGGATCTAGGCAAGAGAGTCTGCCGGACCTCTGTGCCCAGAGGGTCAGGGAGAAACTACAGGGCGCCAAGCCACGTCCCTGAGGACAGGCAAAGTGTCTGACTGTAGAAAAAAGAAAAAGGGGATCACGGGACTGCAGGAGGTAGGGGATTTTGGACCTTGGAGTCTGGATTTTGGATCTGAGCTCAGAGGCAGCCCTGAAGGGTTGGCCGGACCACGCAGTGCCGGCAAGAGAGGAGCTTGCAGAGACGCAGTTCCTCCTCGCGCTGGGGCCTGTGCCTTTCTCCACTGAACTTAGTTCGTAGGGTCTTTCGGATACAGACACTTACCCCTGACTGAGGTGCGGGAGAAGGTGTGGACTTATGGAATTTGGGGAGAGTAGGTGGCGGTCCAGGAGAGGTGGTAGCGAGTCTGGAGCTGAGTCATATCTAAGCCCAGGTCGCCATTTTCTCCTGAGAGATAGCGCCTCCGTCCAGTCTCCAGGCAACCAATATAACCACACCCAGATCCCACCCTGAATACTACAAAGGAATCTGAATACTCCCTGAGGTCATAGGAACTGGCCTAAAGAGAAATTTTTAGCCCCAGCAACCGTAAACTGAGAAACAGTACAGTACAGACGACTGTAATCATAAACCAGCCAAAGGAACAACACTCCACTTTTTTCACTTTTTTTTTATTATCACTTTTTTCTTTTTCTTTTTTGTCTTTTCTTCTTTGTTTTCCTGTTTTTCTTTGTTGCTTTTTTTTCTATTTCGTTTCACATTATTTGTCCATCACTATTTTTAATTTGCTATTTTTAATTTTTTATACGATTTTTGAAATCAATTTTTTTTGTAAATTTATTATTTTTTCTTCTCATTCTCTTTCTTCTCATCCACTTATTCCCTTTCTACTTCCTCAATACAAAATTGAGGTCCTCCCCATATTCATCCAATTCTTAATCTTATTTTCACTATATAAGCTCAGCCTCTACAGATTCTGCCCCAATCCTCTTTGCTGGGTGTGTGGTGTTTGTTGTTGTTATTTTGGTTTATCTATTGGTTCTGTGGTGTCTTACCCCCCTCACACACACACACACACACACACACACACACACACACATATATTCTCCTTTTTATTCCTTTGTCTTTTATCCCTTATCTTTTTCTTTCTCTTTGATAGCATTTGTGCTCTTTTCTCTGCCCTATCTCTCTTTTCTCAGGTGGTCACTTACATTGGGGTTATTGGTGTTGTGAGTACATTTGTGCTTAGTTCCCTCTGTGTTTGTCTTGTTGAGGTGAATTTTATTCGGTCTAGCCAAGGGGCTTGAGAGCAAGCCACATTACCAGACACCTGGAGAGGAAACTCCATCCACGAACGGGTCAATAACACCCCAGACCCAACTATAGAGGCAGGAAGAATGCGGCAGTGAGGGAAAGAGCATGCGGGATTGAGGGAGTAAAAGAGGACTGTGTGGTCAGGTGGTGTGTGTGTGTGTGTGTGTGTGTGTGGCAGTTAGATTCCACAGGACCTTCAGGGCAGACTAATCAGGCTCACCTAACTAGGCAGCTTCTGCTACCATTGCAAACAGTACCGAGAGGCCAGCTTGTCCTTAGAGGCCTAGCCTTTTTGAAGGGGAGAGCTGCTGTAACTGGGTTCCCAGCCTCAAATCCACCCAGAGTGCTCTCAGATAACACCTGGGACTCTAGAGCCATCCCTGCCAGGGACATGCTACCTAGGCTGTGATCCCACGGTCAACGAGGCTCCAGCCACCCTGGGCACAGGCTCATGTGAGTTCTGAAGCACGCTTGCCTCTGACCAGCCCAACATTTTAGCCCAGGGCATTGCAACCACGTGAACAGCAAACACGTGAGCAGCCCACTCCTGTCCTAGGAGCAGCAGCCCCGTGAGCAACCCACCACAGGCCTAAGAGCAGCAGCTTCACATGGACTGCTCCTCTCCAAGGAGCAGCAGCTGTGTGAGCAGCCAGTTCCCCCGTCTGAGGAGCACCAACCACGCGAGCAGCTCACCCCATCCGAAGAGCAGCAGCCGCTTGAGCAGCCCACCCACTACTGAGGAACGGCAGCCCCACACAGCTGGCCTCCCTCTGAGGAGCATCAGCTGCATGCAGCCTATACCCCTTCACCTGTCCAAAGAGCAGCACCTGTGCCGCATGAGCAGCCAACACCCTTCCAAGGAGCAGCAGCTGTGCAAGCATCCCGTCCTCTTCCGAGGAGCAGCAGCCACACGAGCAGCCCACCACCTTCTGATGAGCAGCAGCCACACAAGCAGCCTGCCCCCATCTGAGGAGCAGCAGCCACATGAACAGCCTCCCCCCATCTGAGGAGCAGCAGCTATGTGAGTAGACCACCCCCTTCTGAGGAGAAATAGATGCACGAGCCGCCTGCCCACATCTGAGGAGCAACAGCTGTGGGAGCAGCCTGCCCATATCCGAGGAGCAACAGCTGTGTGAGGAGCCCACCCCCTTCTGAGGAGCAGCAGCCACATGAGCAGCCTCAACCCATCTGAGGAGCAGCAGCCACATAAGCAGACCATCCACATCCAAGGATCAGCAGCCATGTGCAGTCCGCACTGGTCCAAGGAGCAGTACCCACACGCAGACTGCACCTGTCTGACGAGAAGGAGCTGGGTGAGTGGCCCGTCCCTGTCCGAGAAGCATCAACAACACGAGCAGCTCATTCCCACGCGAGGAGCAGCATCCGCATAAGCAGATCGCCCCCCCCCCCCCCCGTCCGAGGAGAAGCAGCTGCACGAGCAACCTGCACCTGTCCAAGGAGCAGCAGCCCTGCAAGCAACCTGCCCCTGTCCAAGGAGAAGCGGCATCACGAGTAGCGTGTACAATCTGAGAAACAGCAGCAGCATGCAGCCAGCCCCCATCCAAAGAACAGCAGCCACAGGAACAGTATGGCCCTGTCCGAGAAGCATTAGCCACGTGAGCAGCTGGCCCCTGTCCAAGGAGCAGCGGACACGAGCAACCTGTCCACATCCGAGGAGCAGCAACCTCATAATCAGCCCACCCCCATCCAAGGAACAGCAGCTATATGAGCAGCCTCCCCCACAAGCCAAAGGAGGCACCACTGCTGTGAACAACACCGACCAGAGGAGCCGCTGCCAACTGAGAAGCAGCTGCTACCATGACCGCCTGAGGAGCAACCACAGCCAGAGAAACCACTGCAACCCAAGGAGATGCCCCTGCACAGCTCGACATCTAGATCAGTCGGAGAAACCAAAAATGGGTACACAAAGATACCCCCAAAGGAAAGAAAAGGAGGAATCGCCAGAAAAGGAGATAAGTGAAACAGAGGCATGCAATGTCAGAAAAAGGGACATAGAGTTCATAAACCGGATGGAAGAAAAAATCAACACCTTATGTAAGAAGCAATAAGAAATGAATGAAAAAATCAACAACTTACGTAAGAATCAAGAAGAAATGAAGAGTGATATAGCTGCAATAAAAAACACCATGGAAAGATTCAACAGTAGACTAGGAGAAGCGGAGGACCAAAGTAGAGAACAAGAGGACAGGGAAGCAAAACACAGCCAAACTGAATTGCAACTGGAGAAAACAATTAAAAGACAGGAGAAGAGCCTAAGGGAGCTATAGGACAACATGAAACGAAGCAACATACGAATAATAGGGGTGCCAGAACAACAGGAAGAGGAACAAGGATTAGAAGAACTATTTGAAGAAATAGTGTCAGAAAACTTCCCTGATGCGGCAAAAAAAAAAAAAAAAAAAAAAAAAAAAAAGGCACACAAGAACACAGAGTCCCAAACAGGATGAACCCGAAAAGACCCACACCAAGACACATCATAATTATGATGGCAAATATTCAGGACAAAGACAGAATCTTAAAGGCTGAAAGAGAGAGACAGAAAGTTACATATAAGGGAGCTCCCATTAGATTATCAAATGATTTCTCAACAGAAACACATCAGGCCAGAAAAGAATGGAAAGAAATTTACAAAGTGATGCAAACCAAGGGACTGACTCCAAGAATACTCTATCCAGCAAGGTTATCATTCAAAATTGAAGGGGAAATAAGGAGCTTCAAAGACAAAAAAAAAATGCTAAGTGAGTTTATCACTACCAAGCCAGCAATGCAAGACATGCTAAAGGGACTGCTGTAAAAAGAAGAAAGAGAAAGGCAAGAAGAAACACAAACACTAAGGAAAAATATGACAACAAACATGTACTTGTCAATAAAAACATTAAACATAAATGGATTAAATGCACCAATCAAAAGACAGAGGGTAGCTGAATGGATAAGAAAACATGACCCATATATTTGCTGTCTACAAGAGACCCATCTCAGAGCAAAGGACTCACACAGACTGAGAGCAAAGGGATGGAAAATCATTTTTTCAGGCAAATGGAAATGAGAAAAAAGCTGGGGTTGCGAAACTTATATCTAATAAAATAAACCTCAAAGTAAAGGCCATAAAAAGAGATAAGGAAGGCCACTACATAATACTAAAGGGAGCAATTAAACAAGAAGATATACCTCTGGCAAACATATATGCACCCAATGCAGGAGCACACAAATACATAAAAAAATCTCCTGGAAGATATCAAGGGAGAGATTGACAACAATGCCATCATAGTAGGAGACTTTAATACACCAATGACATCACTGGATAAATCCTCTAGAAAAAAATTAGCAAAGACACAGGAATTCTAAATGACACACTAGATCAGATGGACCTAATTGACATCTTCAGAGCATTTTACTCCAAAGCCATGGAATATACGTCTTTCTCAAGTGCACAAGGGACATTTTCAAAAGGAGACCACATATTGGGTCACAAGCAAAGTCCCCCCAAATTCAAAAAGATTGAAATCATATCCAGCATTTCTCAGACCACAATGGCATAATTTTAGAAATAAACTACAATAAAAACATTCCAAAAATTCAAACATTTGGAAGCTGAATAGCATGCTATTAAACAATGATTGGGTTATCAATGAGATAAAAAAAGAAATTAAAAAAATCCTGGAGACTAATGACAATAAAAACACAACAATGCAAATACTATGGGACACAATGAAAGCAGTCCTGAGAGGGGAGTTTATAGCTCTACAGGACTACTTCAAAAAAAAAGAAAAAATGGTAATAAATAATTTAATTCAACAACTCAAAGAATTAGAAAGAGAGCAACAAGAAAAGCCCACAGTGAGCAGAAGGAAGGAAATAAGAAAGATCAGGGCAGAAATGAATGACATAGAGACCAAAAAAACAATACAAAAGATCAATGAAACCAAGAGCTGGTTCTTTGAAAGAATAAACAAGATTGATGAACCTCTAGCCAGGCTCACCAAGAAGCAAAGAGAGAGGACCCAAATAAACAAAATCAGAAATGAAAGAGGGGAAATAACAACAGACCCCACAGAAATACAAAGGATTATTAAAAAATACTATGAACAACTCTATTCTAACAAACTAGACAACCAGGAGGAAATGAACACATTCCTAGAAAAATACAACCTTCCAAAACTTACTCAGGAAGATACTAAAAATCTCAATAAGCTGATGACTATGGAAGAAATTGAAGCAGTCATCAAAAAGATCCCAGCAAACAAAAGCCTGGGGCCAGACTGCTTCACAGGGGAGGTATACCAAACGTTCAAGGAAGAACTAAAAACTATCAGCCTCAGACTACTCCAGAAAATTCAAGAGGAAGGAACACTTCCAAGCTCCTTCTATGAAGCCAGCATCACCCTAATACCAAAACCAGATAAAGACAACACAATGAAAGAGAATTACAGACCAATATCCCTAATGAACATTGATGCCAAAATCCTCAACAAAATTCTAGCAAATCGGATCCAGCAGTACATCAGAAAGATCATACACCATGACCAAGTAGGATTTATCCCAGGATTGCAAGGATGGTACAATATCCGCAAATTAATAAACATGATACATCACATAAACAAATTGAGAGATAAAAATCACATAGTCATATCAATTGATGCAGAAAAAGCATTTGACAAAATCCAACACCTTTTCTTGATAAAAACTCTCAGCAAGGTGGGAATAGAAGGATCATACCTCAACATAATAAAAGCCATATATGACAAACCCACAGCCAACATCATACTCAATGGGCAAAAACTAAAATCATTTCCCCTAATAATAGGAACAAGACAGGGAAGACCACTCTCACCACTCCTGTTCAACATAGTGCTGGAAGTACTAGCCACTGCAATCAGACACAAAGAAAAAATAAAAGGCATCCAAATTGCAAAAGAAGAAGTAAAACTGTCCTTATTTGCAGATGACATGATACATAGAAAAACCTAAAGACTCCATCAAAAAACTAACAGACTTAATAAATGAATTCGGCAACGTAGCAGGATACAAAATTAATGCCAAGAAATCTATGGCTTTTCTATACACCAATAATGAACTAACAGAAAGAGAGACTAAAAAAGCAATCCCATTTATCATTGCACCAAAAAAAATAAGATACCTAGGAATAAACTTAACTAAGGAGGTAAAAGATCTATATGCGGAAAACTACACAACACTGAAAAAAGAGATAGAGGAAGACGTAAACAGATGGAAGAACATACCATGTTCATGGATTGGAGAATCAACATCATCAAAATGTCCATACTACCCAAAGCAATCTATAAATTCCATGCACTTCCCATTAAAATACCAACGGCATATTTCACAGACCTACAACGAACTTTCCAAAAATTCATCTGGAATAAAAAAAGACCCTGAATAGCCACAGCAATCCTGAGAAAGAAGAACAAAGTAGGTGGGATCTCAATACCAGATTTCAAGATGTATTACAAAGCAACTGTTCTCAAAACTGCATGGTTTTGGCACAAGAACAGACTTATAGATCAATGCAATAGAATAGGGAACCCAGAAATCAACCCAAACCACTATGCTCAATTAATATTTGACAAAGGAGTCAGGAACATACAATGGAGTCAAGACAGTCTCTTCAATAAATGGTGTTGGGAAAATTGGACAAATACATGCAAAAAAAATGAAACTAGACCACCAACGTACACCATACAAAAAAAATAAACAAAAAATGGATCCAGGACTTAAACTTACAAAGGGAAACCATAAAAATACTAGCGGAATCCATAGGCAGAAAAATCTCTGACATATGCCAAAGCAATTTCTTCACTGATACTGGTCCTAGGGCAATGGAAACTAAAGAGAAAATAAACAAATGAGACTACATCAAAATAAAAAGCTTTTGCACAGCAAAGGAAACCATCAATAAAACAACAAGAAAGCCCACTGCATGGGAGAACATATTTGCCAATGATATCAACGATAAGGGTTTAATCTACAACATTTACAGGGAACTCATGCAGCTTAACAAAAAGAAGATAAACAACCCAAATCAAAAAATGGGCAACTGATCTAAATAGACACTTTTCGAAAGAAGACAGTAGGAAGGCCAGGAAACATATGAAAACTTGCTCAAAGTCACTAATCATCAGAGAGATGCAAATCAAAACAACAATGAGGTACCATCTCACACCTGTCAGAATGGCTATTATCAACAAGTCAACAAAGGACAACTGTTGGCGAGGATGCGGAGAAAAGGGAACCCTCATGCACTGCTGGTGGGAATGCAGACTGGTGCCGCCACTGTGGAGAACAGTATCGAGTTTCCTCAAAAAACTAAAAATGGAACTCCAATTTGACCCAGTAATCCCACTTCTAGGAATATATCCCAAGAAACTAGAAACACAAATCAGAAAAGATATATGTACCCCTAAGTTCATAGCAGCACAATTCACCATAGCTAAGATTTGGAAACAGCCTAAGTGCCCATCAGCAGATGAGTAGATTAAAAAAACTGTGGTACATCTACACAATGGAATACTACACACTGCGGTAAAAAAGGAATTCTTACCATTTGCAATAACATGGATGGAGATGGAGAGCATTATGCTAAGTGAAATAAGCCAGTCAGAGAAAGATAAATATCACATGATCTCACTCATTTGTGGAATATAATGAACAACATAAACTGATGAACAAAAATAGATCCAGAGACAGAGAAACATCAATCAGAACGTCAAATCTCAGGGAAGGTAGGGTAGGGTGGGGGTAAGGGGGAGAGATCAACCAAAGGACTTATATGCATGCATATAAGCCTAACCAATGGACACAGACAACAGGAGGGTGGTGGCATGAATGGGAGGTGGGGGGTAATGGGGGAATAAGGACACATATGTAATACCTTGATCAATAAAGAAATTTAAAGAAAATTCTTTTTAGAATGTAACACTATGCAGCTGTTTAATGGGGCAAGCAATAAATATGTAGATGATAGTAAGATATTTAAAATGTATTAAGTGATAAATGTAGGCTGCCAAACTGTATAAAAAATGTGATCACTCAGTTGCATGTTTATATATATTTATCTGTATATATCCTGCAACTTTATGTTTAAACACATGGGCAAAACTTTGGGAGGATATACACTAAGTTTTACTCTATTTCTGTTTGATAGCATTACCGTTGCTATATATACTTGTGTATTATTTCAAACTAGAGGCCTGGTGCATGAAATTCGTGCTCGGGCGGGGGGGGGGGTGTCCCTCAGCCCAGCCTGCACCCTCTCATATCTGGGACACCTCAAGGGACATCCGGCTGCCCGTTTCGGCCTGATCCCACTGGGATCGGGCCTAAACGGGCAGTCAGACATCCCTCTCACAGTCCGGATTTGCTGGCTCCCAACTGCTCGCCTGCCTGCCTTCCTGATTGCCCCTAACCACTTCTGCCTGACAGCTTGATCACCCCCTAATTATTCCCCTGCCAGCCTGATTGATGCCTAACTGCTCCCCTGCCATCCTGTTTGCCCCTAACTGCCTTCCCCTGCAGACCTGGTCACCCTTAACAGCCCTCCCCTGCAGGACTGCGTTCCCCCCAACTGCCCTTCCCTGCAGACCCAGTCACCCCCAACTTCCCTCCTCTGTCTTCCGGGTCACCCCTAACTGCCCTCCCCAGCAGGCTTGATCCACCCCCAACTGCCCTCCCTTGCAGGCCTGGTCCCTTCCAACTGCCCTCCCCTGCTGGCCTGATCACCCACAACTGCCCTCCCTTGCAGACCTGGTCCCTCCCAACTGCCCTCCCCTGCTGGCCATCTTGTGGTGGCCATCTTGTGTCCACGTGGGGGCAGGATCTTTGACCACATGGGGGCAGCCATCTTTTTTGTTGTAGTAATCATCAATCTGCATATTACTCTTTTATTCGATAGGATAGAGGCCTGGTGCATGGGTGGGGGCCAGCTGGTTTGCCCTGAAAGGTGTTGCAGATCAGGGTGGGGGTTCCCTTGGGGTGTGGGGCAGCCTGGACGAGGGGCCTGTGGTGGTTTGCAGGCTGGCCACGCCCCCCGGTGACCCAAGGAGAGGCCCTGGGATCTTGGATTTATTTATCTTCTACAATTGAAACTTTGTAGCCTGGAGTGGAGCCAAGCCTTCTGCTCACTCTGTGGCAGCAGCCATTTCTGTTGGGATTTATGTATCTTCTATAATTGAAACTTTGTAGCCATAAGCAGGGGCCAAAGCAGGCCAGGGCTGCAGAAGCTTGGCCTCCTCTATCGCCAGTGGCAACCCTATCCTCCTGCTCTCTCCAGTTCCGTGGCTACCACCATTTTTGTTTGGATTTATTTATCTTCTATAATTGAAACTTTGTAGCCTTAAGCGGAGGCCAAGGCAAGCCAGGGTGTGTGGAAAGCTTGGCTTCCTCCATCGCTGGGGGCAACCCTACCCTCCTACTCTCTCCAGCTCCGTGGCTGCTGCCATTTCTGTTTGGATTTATTTATCTTCTATAATTGAAACTTTGTAGCCTGGAGTGGAAGCCTGGGCTGGCAAGGGCAGGCGGAAAGATCGGCTTCCTCCATTGCCAGGGAAATCCAAGCCTACCTCCTGCTCTCTGTGGCCGCAACCATCTTGGTTGGGTTTATTTGCATATTCGCTCCTGATTGGCTGGTGGGCATGGCTGGTGGGCGTGGCTTGTGGGTGTAGCAGAGGTACACTCAATTTGCATATTACTCTTTTATTAGATAGGATTTCTATAGCTGACACAAATTATTCAAATAATGAGAATAGGAAACAAAGAAATATCCATTTTTGCTTTAAAATTATGTTTGCTAGATGTTTTAAATGACTAAGAAGATCCTTGTGTTATAATATAAATGCAAAAGCAGGATATGAAATTATATGTATAGTGAAGTCTCAAAGAGATTAACAAACCAATGCAAGAAATATGCTATAATAAGTAGTATGATTTTAAGCTTTTTTTCCTACTCATGTAGATTTTTTCACATTTTTCAAGATTTCAACAATGAATGTTGATTAGTTTAAAAATTAAGAAATAGATAAACATAAAGCTTTACAGAAAATGTAGAATTGCATGCAAAAAGCGGGGGTCCTCAAACTTTTAAAACAGGGGGCCAGTTCACAGTCCCTCAGACCGTTGGATGGCCGGATTATAGTTTAAAAAAAAAACTATGAACAAATTCCTATGCGCACTGCGGGCCCGGGATGAGTCGGCTCCTAAGCAGGACAGGCAGCGGCACCCGGAGGGCCGGATTAATGTCCTCTGTGGGCCGCATGTGACCCGCGGGCCATAGTTTGAGGACCCCTGCAAAAAGCAACAACTAGGAACTAAGGTTCACTATGGAAAAAATCCCACTGACACATGCTCAGTATGGTGTTTGTGATAGTCACTTTACTGCCAACTCTTCATTTATTCCTTTTAAAAAATGATCTTGAAACTTTTTGTAGACTAGAACTCTCAAATTTCTAGCTTCTAGGGCTACAGTATGGCTAACCCAATCAAGTATGAACAAATCAATGACTAAGGTGACTAAATTTTTATATGAAAGACTAACCAGTGAAATAATGTGTCCTTGAGCCACTATCAAATGGACAGATACAAAATATAGGTAACAGTGCTTTAAATTCAGAGGTCAAAAAGGAGGTGTGCCCTGGCTGGGTGGCTCAGTTGGTTGGAGCATCATCCAGTTGTGCGTTTGATCCTATTCCTAAGATCAATTTAAAAATTTTAAAAAGGAGGGTGCTACTTTGATTGAAGAAAATTTAATAAATTAGGGGTGAGAGAGTGTAGGTACGCAAACATGTCTAAGACTTAAACTGAGTTTTAACGGATGGGTAATACTTGACAAAAATCAGGGAAAGTATATTTCATATGGTCATCATTTACATATAACTGGGTAGAAAATTAACACTTTATGCACCAGATATGCAAAGAAAACACTTTGCGCGCGCGCATGTGTGTGTATTAAAACGGCTATACTGGTTATATTGAGTCCAATACTGCAGAAAGTTGGTGGAGAGAATGAGTGCTATAAGTGAGGGGAAAAAACTTACCAAATGTTGATTTCTCAGTCTCTTAAACTGTTATGGATGACTCAATATTTTTAAGACAAATTCTCAAACTTTCATATTTCCTTCTGGAGGCAATGGAGAAATAAGTAATTCTATGTAAAAAGAACAGTTGGTTTAATCACAAGGTTCTGAATGCTCCTGAGAGCATTTCCTCCTCTAGACACACCAGGGTAAAATGGAGCCATGACATATCCTATCTAATAAAAGGGTAATATGAGAAAAAAAGGGAGATATATGTACTACTATATTAAAAAAAAGCTAGACTCGCCAGAAGAGCAACTAAGTGAAATAGAGGCACGCAATATGTGAGAAAAACTATTCAGACTAAGGGTCATACAGTTCATAAAATGGATGGATGAAAAAATGAACAACTTATGTGAGAATCAAGAAAAAATGAAGAGTGATATAGCTGCAATAAAAAACACCATGGAAAGTTACAATAGTAGACTAGGAGAAGCAGAGGACTGAATTAGTGAATTAGAAGACAGGGAAGCAAAACACACCCAAACTGAACTCCAATTGGAGAAAAAAATAAAAAGACAGGAGGAGAGGTTAAGGGAGCTACGGGACAACATGAAACAAAGTAACATATGAATAATAGGGGTGCCAGAACAACAGGAAGAGGAACAAGGGTTAGGAAACCTATTTGAAGAAATGGTGTCAGAAAACTTCCCTGATGTGGGAAAGAAAAATTGTCACACAAGCACAGAGAGTCCCAAACAAGACGACGCCAAAAAGACCCACACTAAGACACATCATAATTACAATGGCAAATGTTCAAGACAAAGAGAGAATCTTAAAGGCTGCAAGAGAGAGACAGAAAGTTACATACAAGTGAGCTCCCATTAGATTATCAAATGATTTCTCAACAGAAACACATCAGGCCAGAAAAGAATGGAAAGAAATTTACAAAGTGATGCAAAGCCAGGGAATGAATCCAAGAATACTCTATCCAGCAAGGCTAACATTCAAAATTGAAGGGGAGATAAGGAACTTCACAGACAAAAAAAAGCTAAAAGAGTTTATCAGTACCAAGCCAGCAATGCAAGAAATGCTAAAAGGACTGGTGTAAAAAGAAATAAAAAGGTAAGAAGGAACACAGGCACAAAAAATAAAAATGGCTACAAACAAGTACCTATCAATAATAACTTTAAACGTAAACGGACTAAATGCTCCAATCAAAAGACATCAAGTGGCTGAATGGATGAAAAAACATGACCCATATATATGCTGTCTACAGGAGATCCACCTCAGAAAAAGGGACTCACACAGACTGAAAGTGAAGGGATGGAAAAATATCTACCAGGCAAATGAAAATGAAAAAAAAAAGCTGGGGTAGGAATACTTACAACTGACAAAATAGACCTAAAAGTGAAGGACATAACAAGAGATAAGGAAGGCCACTTCATAATACTAAAAGGATCGATACAACAAGAGGATATAACCCTGATAAACATATATGCAACCCAATGCAGGAGCACCCAAATATATAAAAAAAATCCTGGAATATATCAAGGGAGATATCAACAAAAACACAATCATAGTAGGGGACTTTAATACACCACTGACATCACTGGATAAATCCTCTAGACAAAAAATCAGCAAAGAAACAGCAACCCTAAATGACTCACTAGAGCAGATGGACTTAATTGACATTTTCAGAACATTTCACCCCAAAGCCACGGAATACACCGTCTTCTCAAGTGCACATGGGACATTTTCAAAAATAGGCCACATATTGGGTCACAAGCAAAGTGTCCCCAAATTCAAGAAGACTGAAATCATATCAAGCATCTTCTCAGACCACAATGCCATAAAATTAGAAATAAACTACAATAAAAACAATCCAAAATATTCAAACACTTGGAAGCTGAATAGCAATCCTATTAAACAATGATTGGGTTACCAAAGAGATCAAAGAATAAATAAATTTAAAACATCATGGAAACCAATGACAATAAAAACACAACAATCCAAAAGCTATGGGAAACAATGAAAGCAGTCCTGAGAGGGAAGTTTATAGCTCTACAGGCCTATCTCAAAAAACAAGAAAAAATGGAAGTAAAGCATCTAACTCTACAACTTAAATAATTAGAAAGAGAGCAACAAGAAAAGCCCACAGTGAACAGAAGGAAGGAGATAATAAAGATCAGAGCAGAAATAAAAGACATAGAGACCAAAAAAACAATACAAAAGATCAATGAAACCAAGAGCTGGTTCTATGAAAGGATAAACAAGATTGATGACCCTCTAGCCAGGCTCACCAAGAAGCAAAGAGAAAGGATCCTAATAAACAAAATCAGAAATGAAAGAGGCGAAATAACAACAGACCCCACAGAAATACAAAGGATTGTTAAAATATACTATGAACAACTCTATTCCAACAAAGTAGACAACATGGAGGAAATAGGCATATTCCTAGAAAAATACAACCTTCCAAAACTCAATCAGGAAGAATCTAAAAATCTCAATAGGCCAATAACTATGGAAGCAATTGAAGCAGTCATTAAAAAGCTTCCAGAAAACAAAAGCCTGGGGCCAGATGCTTCACAGGGGACTATTACCAAACATTCAAGGAAGAACTAAAACCTATCCTCTTCACACTATTCCAAAAAATTTAAGAGGAAGGAACACTTCCAAGCTCATTCTATGAAGCCAGCATCACCCTAATACCAAAACCAGATAAAGACAACACAATGAAAGAGAATTACAGGCCAATATCCCTCATGAACATAGATGCCAAAATCCTCAACAAAATTCTAGCAAATCAGATCCAGCAGTACATCAGAAAGATCATACACCATGACCAAGAAGGATTTATCCCGGGGATGCAAGGATGATACAATATCTGCTAACCAATAAACGTGATACATCACGTAAACAAATTGAGAGATAAAAATCACACAGTCATATAAATGATGCAGGAAAAGCATTTGATAAAATCCAACACCTTTTCTTGATAAAAACTCTCGGCAAGGTGGGAAGAGAAGGGTCATACCTCAACATAATAAAAGCCATATATGACAAACCCACAGTAAACATCATACTCAATGGGCAAAAACTAAAACTATTTCTTCTAAGAACAGGAACAAGACAGGGATGCCCACTCTCACCACTCCTATTTGACATAGTACTGGAAGTACTAGCCATTGCAATCAGACATGAAGAAGAAATGAAAGGCATCCAAATTGGAAAAGAAGAAGTAAAACGCTCTTTATTCGCAGATGACATGATACTGTACATAGAAAACCCTAAAGACACCATGAAAAAATTATTAGACTTAATAAATGAATTCGGCAATATAGCAGGATACAAAGTAACACCATGAAAACTATGGCATTTCTATACACCAATAGTGAACTTACAGAAAGAGTGACTAAAAAGCAATCCCATTTACCATTGTACCAAAAAAATTAAAATAACCAAGGAATAAACTTAACTAAGGAGGTAAAAGACCTATACGCAGAAAACTACAGGATACTGAAAAAAAGAGATTGAGGAAGACATAAACAGATGGAAGAACATACCATGTTCATGGATTGGTACAATCAACATCATTAAAATGTCCATACTACCCAAAGCAATCTATAGATTTGATGCACTCCCTATTAAAATACCAATGGAATATTTCATAGACCTAGAACGAACTTTTCAAAAATTCATCTGGAATGAAAAAAGACCCCGAATAGCTGCAGCAATCCTAAGAAAGAAGAACAAAGTAGGTGGGATCTCAATACCAGATTTCAAGCTATATTACAAAGCCACTGTACTTAAAACAGCCTGGTACTGGCACAAGAACAGCCATATAGATCAATAAAGTAGAATAGAGAACCCAGAAATTGATCCAAACCACTATGGTCCATTAATATTTGACAAAGGAGGCATGAACATACAATGGAGTCAAGACAGTCTCTTCAATAAATGGTGTTGGGAAAATTGGACAGAAACATGCAAAAAAAAATGAAACTAGACCACCAACTTACACCATACACAAAAATAAATTCAAAATGGCTAAAGGACTTAAACATAAGACGAGAAACCATAAAAATACTAGAGCAATCCACAGGCAGCAAAATCTGAGACATATGCCGAAGCAATTTTTTCACTGATACTGCTTGTAGGGCAATGGAAACTAAAGAGAAAATAAACAAATGAGACTACATCAAAATAAAAAGCTTTTGCACAGAAAAGAAACCATCAACAAAACAAGAAAGCCCACTGCATGGGAGAACATATTTGCCAATGTTATCACAGATAAGGGTTTAATCTCCAACATTTACAGGGAACTCATACAACTTAACAAAAGGAAAATAAACAACCCAGTCAAAAAATGGGCAACTGACCTAAATAGGTACTTTTCGAAAGAAGATAGAAGGAAGGCCAAGAGACATATGAAAACATGCTCAAAGTCACTAATTATCCAAGAGATGCAAATCAAAATGACAATGCGGTACCATCTCACACCTGTCAGAATGGCTATCATCAATAAATCAACAAATGACAAGTGCTGGTGAGGTTGCGGAGAAAAAGGCACCCTCGTGCACTGCTGGTGGGAATGCAGTCTGGTGTAGCCACCGTGGAGAACAGTATGGAGTTTCCTCAAAAAACTAAAAATGGAACTCCCATTTGACCCAGTGATCCCACTTCTAGGAATATATCCCAGGAAACACCAATCCAAAGGACATATGCTCCCCTCTGTTCATAGCAGCACAATTCACCATAGCTAAGATTTGGAAACAGCCTAAGTGCCCATCATCAGATGGGTGGATTAAAATACTGTGGTACATCTACACAATGGAATACTACATTTAGGTAAAAAAGGAGTTCTTACCATTTGCAGCAGCATGTATGGAACTGGTGAGCATTATGCTAAGTGAAATAAGCCAATCAGAGAAAGATAAATATTACATGATCTCACTCATTTATGGAATATAATGAACAACATAAATTGATGAACAAAAACAGATCCAGAGACAGAGAAACATTGATCAGACCGTCAAACCTCAGTGGGAAGGTAGGGGAAGGTGGGGTAAGGGGGAGAGATCAACCAAAGGACTTGTATGCGTGCATATAAGCCTAACCAATGGACACAGACAACAGGGGGGTGAGGGCATGAGTGCGGGCTCGGGGGGCAATGGGAGGATAAGGACACATATGTAATACCTTAATCAATAAAGAAATTTTAAAAATCATTTGATTAACATGTGCACTAGAGCAACTAGAATAATATGACTAATAATGAACATACTATACTCAAGAAAAATAATGCAAAATTGGTATTTTATTTAATATGGTTCCACCTAAAGATGCAAAGACAATCTTAATTTATTCCTTATGGGGAGATTCATTTCACAGCTCTATAACCTGCCTTCTAATGAGACAAGTAGAACTTGGAGAAAGATAATTATAAAGATGTTTCACCTTTCCCACACATACACACTCGAAAAAGGAAATTAAAATTTGCTCCTTATCTTCCTGTAGTGAGCTGAATGGTGGCTCCTAAAGATATCAGGTCCTAATTCTTGAAACCTGTGAATGTTGGTTTATAAAGTACAATTTTTGCAGACAATCTTGCAATGAGATTATGCTGGACCATCCAGATGGGCCCTAAATACCATCACATGTATCCTTATAAGAGGAAGTCAGAGGAGAGATTAGACACATTGTGGAGAGGGCCATGTGAGCATGAAAGCAGACACTGGAGCGATGCAGCCAAGGAATGCCACCAGAAGCTGGAAGAGGCAAGGAATGGAGGGCATCCGCTCCTGCTGAAATCTTGATTTTTAGCCCCATAAGACTCATTTCAGACGTTTGGTCCCCAGAACTGTAAGAGAATAAATTTCTGTTGTTTAAACCACCAAGTTTGTGGTAAACTGTTACAGCAGACACAGGAAACTAACATACTTCTCAAAAGTTATCAGAATTAATGAGAATCTATAATAATTCTTTAAAATTAAATAGCTGCGTATTTATTTTTTTAAGAATTAAGGGGGTATCTCAGTTAATTAGTATCCTTGAGAATAAGCACCTTTATAAACACTGAATTATTTTTCTTCTGTCTTGATTTTAATTATAAATCATATCAAGCAGTACTGGCAATAACTCAACAGTAGACAGACTCCTGGGTACTGTTTCCTGCCTCCCTTTAAAAGGCTCCTTGTAAAACTGCTGGGAGCCTGTTAGAGAAATTAAGAGGTCATTTTAAATTATCTGATCTAAATTATGTTCTGTAACACTCTTGAGCTTCAGAGGTCAGGGAAGCTTGGGAAGGGAGGAGAGAAGTCAGATGGAACTGAAATCTGTTTACTGCCTCCCAGCTACAGCCACAGGAGCCACAGACGGGTCCATGCAGTACAAATCCCAGCCTATTGACTATGATTTCTGCCATGGTATAAAAAATGACTTTCAGAAACTATACTAGTATGCCAGCGATTTTCAACCTTTTTTATCTTATAGCACACATAAACTAATTACTAAAATTCTGTGGCACACCAAAATATGTTTTGTGCTCATCTGACAAAAACATAGGTATAATTTTGATTCACCCACACCGAACGACTATTGTGCTGGCTGTTCTCATTTATTTATTTGACAATCTAAGGGAAAAGAGGTCAGTGCCCCTGACTAAGTAGTCAGGTAGTGCATGTTTTAAAAATTCTTGTGGCACACCATTGTGCCTGCAGCAGCATACTGGTTGAATATCTCTGTATTATACTATAATACTTATACTAATTAGTTTTATCTTAACCAGTGTACAAAAGGGTATACATTTTTTGTCACAGATTGTTAAAACTTAAACTAAAATGTAGAATCTTCTTTAGGGGATATGTAATACTATAGATAGCTATAGTCTCTCTTATTTAAAAAAAACCTGGATAATACTTAAAAATCTGACATATATTTACCTCTAGAAAAACGTCTAATGAAGTGTGTTGTTAGGACACATCCTCTTCATTAACAAAGGTATCATTATAGAATTTTCTGCTTAAGGAAACATGAGTATTAAGTGGAGAAATAATTTGAAATCAGAACTCTAAACTCACATCAAAACTGACCTAAGTGGAACTGGTATAATTATTTCACACACACACACACACACACACACACACTCATACCCCACATATGCTAGATCAAAATGCTATAGGCTTTGCACAATTATTTCTAATCTTCATAACAACCTTCTGAGGTAGCTATTATTCCTCATTATGCATATGAAGCAAAGACAAATTAAATAGTATGCCCAATCTTTTAAAAAGTAGTAATAACTGACAGCACTAAGGTTCCAAACTCAGATATGACTTCAAAACCCATATTCTATGTGTGCTTTTCCACTTCTCCTACACAAGATCGTGACTTCCTGTCCCAGACTAAAAATAACTTGCTCGATTGGAACCACAAAGAAGGGTAAGAGGAATTCTAAATCTCCTAACCACATTAATATCCCAGGTTGCTTCTTGCAATAGGAAGCAGAACATAAATCTTACTTCAAGTCCCAATTTTTAGTTATGAAAATAATGAACACTATTAGAAAGCTCTCAGCTGTTCTTAATTTACCAATTCATAACTGTTTAGTCTGAGCCAACACATAGCTTTCTTGGCTCCTTAAAGAGTGGACCCTTATTAATTTTTCAATATCTTCAACCAACTCAATAAACAAGGATTAAAGAAAATTTATTAAACAAATTTCTTCAAAAGGGTGGTAACGTTTTATAGGAAAACCAATTGTGCGGACTACCTGTCAAAAAATCTGAAGGCAAAGGAGAACAAACACCTATCCCCTTCTCAAACTACTCCAAAAAATTCAAGAGGAGGGAAGACTTCCAAGCTCTTTTTATGAGGCCAGCATTACCCTAAGTCCAAAACCAGATAGACACTACAAAGAAAGCTAGAGGCTAATATCCGTAATCAACACAGATGCTAAAATCCTCAACAAAAAATTAACTAACTGCTTCCAGCAATACATTAAAAAGATCATACACCATGATAAAGTGGGAGTTATTTCACAGATGCAAGGTTGGTACAATATCCACAAATCAATAAATGTAATGCATCACATAAACAAAATAAAGGATAAAAATCACGATTATATCAATAGATGCAAAAAGAAAGCATTTGATAAAATTCAGTGCCCATTTATGATAAAAACTCTAAGCAAAGTGGGAATAAAGGATTCATATCTCAACATAATAAAGGCCACATATTACAAATCCACAGATAACATCATACTCAATGGGCAAAAACTAAAAGAGATTCCCTTAAGATCAGGAACAACACAGAAATGTTCTCTTTCACCACTCTTATTCAATACAGTACTGAAAGTCCTAGCTACAGCAACCAGACAAGAAGAAATAAAAGGCATCCAAATAGGAAGTAAAACTGTCACCATTCGCAGATGACATGGTATTGTACATAGAAAACCATAAAGACTTCACTAAAAACCTACTAGATTTAATAAATGAATTTGGCAAAGTAGCAGGATGCAATACTAATATTAAAAATTGATGGCATTCTTATACACCAATAATGAACTCGTAGGAAAAGAAATTAACAATCCCATTTAATATTACAACAATAAAAAATAAAGTACCTAGGAATAAATTTAACCAAGGAGATAAAAGATGTACTCAGAAAATTAGTGGATACTGAAAAACGAAACTGAGGAAGATACAAATAAGTGGAAGCATATACCGTGTACATGGACTGGAAGAATTATCATCAATAAAATTCCTATACTACAAAAAAAAATCTATAGATTCAACACAATTCCTATTAAAATACCAATTGCATATTTCACAGATCTAGAACAAATATTCCAAAAATGTATATGGAACTGAAAAAGACCTCAAATAGCTTCAGCAATCTTGAGAAGGAAGAATGAAGCTGGAGGGATCACAATACCTGATTTCAAACCATACTACAAGGCCATTGTAATCAAAATGGTCTGGTACTAACATAAGAGCAGGCATATAGATCAATGGAACAGAACAGAGAGCACAGAAATAAACCCATGCCTTTATGGTCAATTAATATTTGACAAAGGAAGCATGAGCATACAAGGGAGTAAAGAGTCTCTTCAATAAATGGTGCTGGGAAAATTGGACAGGTATATGCAAAAAATGAAACTAGACCACCAACACACACCAAAAACAAGAATAAACTCAAAATGGATAAAAGACTTGAATGTAAGTCATGAAACCATAAAAATCATAGAAGAAAACATAGGCAGTAAAATCTCAGACAGCTATCATAGCAATTTCTTGCCGATATATCTTCTTGGGCACGGGAAACAAAGGAAAAAGTGAACAAATGTGACTACATCAAACTAAAAAGCTTATGTACAGCAAAAGAAAACATCAACAAAATGAAAAGGCAACCCACTGCATAGGAGAACATACTCATCAATGATACATCTGATAAGGGGTTAATTTCCAAAATATATAAAGAACTCAACACCAGGAAGACAAACAACCCAAATAAAAAAAATGTGAAATGTCACTAATCATCAGAGAGATGCAAATTAGAACCACAATTAATTACCTCACACCTGTCAGAATGCCTATCATCAATAACAACAAGTGCTGGCGAGGATGCAGAGAAAAGGGAACCCCTGGACACTTGGACAATGGGTGGGAATGCAGACTGGTGCAGCCACTGTGGAAAGCAGTGTGGAATTTCCTCAAAAAATTAAAAATGGAACTGCCTTTTGACCCTGCAATCCCACTTCTGGGAGCATATCCTAACAAACCTGAAACACTAATTCAAAAGAATGTACTATTATGCACTCCTATGTTCATTGCAAAGTTATTTACAACTAGTGGCCTGGTGCACGAAATTCGGTTCCCTCAGTCCAGCCTGCACCCTCTCTAATCAGGGACCCCTTGGGGGATGTCTGACTGTGGGATTGGGCCTAAACCAACAGTCAGACATCCCTCTCACAATCTGGGACCGCTGGCTCCAAACTGCTGCTTGCCTGCCTGATCACCCCTAATTACGTCTGCCTTCCTGCCTGATTGCCCCTAACCCTCTGCCTGCCTGCCTGCCTGCCCGATCGCCCCTAACCTCTCTGCCTGCCTGCCTGATCGCCCCTAACTGCCTCTGCCTGCCTGTCTGATCGCCCCCAACTGCCTTCCCCTGCCGGCCTGATCTCGTCCCAAACTGCCCACCCCTGCCGGCCTGATCTCACCCCCAACTGCCTTAAAACCCCTCCTCAGCCCCCACCTTAGGTTCTGCCTTTGCCGTTCACCCAGATTTGGTTCTGATTGGTCGGTTTCTATGCCAGTCAGCATCCAAAGCTCCACCTCCTAGGCAGCCATTGGCTACTCAGTTTACCCAGATTTGGTTCTGATTGGTTGGTTTCTATGCCAGTCAGCATCTCCGGGCCTATCTCCGGGCCTGATCAGAGAGGCAGAGCTGATCAGCGCCCCTGCGGAGGCCTGAAGAGAAAGAGAGGCGCGTTGCTGGCCAAACCCAGAGAGAAAGAGAGAGGCAAGAGCTGATCAACAACTGCCATGGAGGCTACGGATCAGACCCTGCTTCTCTCTCCAGGCCTCTCTCCAGGCCTGATCCGCAGCCCCCTCAGCAGTCAGTGCTGGGTTGCTGCACCCACAGCCACAGCAGTCAGTGCTGGGTCACCATGGCAGCCCAGCACTGACTGCAGAACTGACTTCGGGTGTTTGGTCTAGCCTTTGGTCGTTATGGTCACTCTCTTATAGATAGATAGATAGATAGATAGATAGATAGATAGACAGACAGACAGACAGATAGCCAGCCAAGATCTAGATACAGCCCAAGTGCCCTTCAGTAGATAAGTGGATAAAAAAGCTGTGGTACATTTAAACAATGGAATATTACTAGGCCATAAAAAAGGAAATCTTACCTTTTGCAACAGCATGGATGGACCTGGAGATTATTATACTAAGTGAAATAAGCCAGTTGGAGGAAAACAAATATCATATGCTCTAATTTATATGTGGAATCTAATGAAAAAAATAAACTTATGAACAAAATAGAAGCAGAGGCATGGATACATGGAACAGACTGACAGCTGTCAGAGGCATGGGGCTAGTTGAAAGAGAGTGAAGATTAAGCACATATATAAAACACAAACAATAGAGTGGTGATAGCAAGAGGGAAAGGGGTGTAGGGGATTGGTGGAGGTGGGCAAAGGGGGAAAAGGGGGACAGAAAGAGACTTTGTTTGGGGCAATGGGCACATGATGTTGTGTGCCGATGATGTTTTATTGAGTTGTATGATTTTGTGAACCAATGTCACCCCAATAAATTCAAATTCTTTTAAATATATTTTTATTGATTTCAGAGAGGAAGGGTAGAGAGAGATAAACATCAATGATGAGAGAGAATCATCGATCAGCTGCCTCCTGCATGCCCCCCACTGGGGATCCAGCCTGCAACGTGGGCACATGCCCTGACCAAGAATAGAACCCTGACCTCCTGGTTCATAGGTCGATGCTCAACCACTGAGCCACACCAACCAGTCAATAAATTCAGTTTTTTTTTTTTAAAGAAGAACTCGGCAGAGAAGCATCGAACAGACTGTCAAATTACAGCAGGAAGGCTGGGGAGGAAGGGGGAAGGTAAGAGATCAACCGAAGGACTTGTATGCATGCATATAAGCATAACCAATGGACGCAAGACACTGGGGGGTTGAGGGCACGTGTGGGAGTGGGGTGGGGGGCAATGGGGAGATATGGACACATGTAATAACTTAATCAATAAAAAAGAAGAACTCTGAAGGATCTGAGACTTTACCCTGCTTGTAAGCCTACAAGTTAGTCCAAGCATGTCAAAGTCAAAGGCTAACATGGGCCAAATAAACAAGGTTTAAGTTTATGTGGGCCGCAAAAAAACAAAAAGCTTCAATTTTCATAGAAATGTAGGTTTATTTCAATCGAGTCATGCTGAATACAAAGGGCAGAAATAAATGAGTCACTGTTAATATAAAATAATAGAATATTTTAACAAAAATTAATATTTTTTCTTGAACATTAACTTACCAGACACTGAATAACTGCACAAATTAATAAGTGTAATGCAAATAAACCTATTTTTCTCATTCTATGAAAGTGAAATATTTCCTGTTGTGCACACCAAACAAGTCAGTCCAAAACTAATGATGTGGCCATTGGCTGCTAAAATATTCACTGCTAGTATTAGTGGAGGGAAATGGTGCACCTGCACATAAGGTGTGTAAGGGAAATGAATGCAACACGATTATAGTAATCAGTCATTAGGGAACATTGTAGTTCGTTATTAATAATTATGTATAACAGAATATTGTAAAAATTAAGTGACAAAATTTTTATTAAAATGTTTCTTACATACCGTTATATTAGCTGGGTCACAAAAATATTCGTTGTGGGCCGCATGTGGCCTGTGGGCCACGAGTATGACATGCTTGAGTTAGTCTAACACAGTTGTATGGATGCTTACAGAAGGCATGAGACTCCAAAGGACTTTATTACTCACAGCATAGCAAGTGGCATGAGTGACATATTTCTATCAGTTTCCCCTTGCCCTCCAAATCTCACAGGGGCAACACAGATGAGTACCAATGAATGTTTGCACACGCAGAACATCAAATTATAGAACAGGAACTCTGAGCTGAGGGAACCCAAATCTTTTATCATAGATAGCAAGCACTTTCTTCAAAGGGAGACATTATCTTTATTTTACTGGACAGTAACTATGATTTTCCTTTGCTCTGGAGAAAGAAACTATTCATTCTTCTAAAAGACAGACCTGAACAAAGGTTAGTAACTCACAAGATGTGAAAAAATGTAAGTCCCATGAAAATTATCTCCCAATAATATCATGTACATTCCTTATTACGCAGATTAGAAGTTGCAGACTCAGAGAATATCTAAGGTAAAATAATTAAATATCTTAAGTGTCAAATTCTGTGCAGTCCTCCTGCACTTAGAGTCAGAGATAGAGGCAGACAAATCTTGATCCGCACCTTCCAAACTTCATCATCCTTATGTAGCATCCTGGCTTGACTCATACTTTATGCAATTCATTCAAACAAACTTCCATTAAGCCCTATGAAGTAGGCACTAGGTGTTAGGATATGCAAAAAGTCCAATCAAACACCAACCCTAAGCAGTCCCAATCATTGTTCCATTCTAGCACCAAATACTATCTGTTTAATAACAACACTTCAGTGAAAGGAACTATTAAAAAAGAATCACCCCCACTTCCTTCTACTGAAATTGTACTTTTTACAAAGCTGTTGTGGTGGGACCAGTACTGCATCATTTTGGGGTATACCTCAAAGTTTACAACTCTTACGGTCTGAAAAAGGGTAACTGTTATTTAGCAAGATTAGCACTAAACTAGATCTGAGCTGCATTCAGATTCTACTGATTATTACCTATAAAACATTGTCAAAAATAAATTATTCCTCACTATCTCAGAGCTATTGAAAATGAGTAAATATTCTGCGACAACCTAAAATCCTTAGAGGAAGCAATAGAAATGGGGGGTATCAATTTGTACATAATATAAATTTTCATAAAGATAAAAAATAAAGTGATGAAAACTATTATATTCAGTTCCTATGACATGGAAAACATACCAGAAATATATGTCTTTAAGAGAGTGTATAAAATTAACCAAGTAAGTTATTTCTTAACATAAAAATTTAAAAAAAAGTTCTGTGCTCTTCAGTAACTGATATTACTCAAATCTGATTATTATGGTCTTAAATATTAATGCTTCCTTATCTATTTTTCCATCTAGAAGAAATGTCAGAACTAGAGACAAAAGCAACAGGGAAACAGGAGGCACCACAGCTGTCTGTCATGCAAGAATGGAGAGTGGCTTTGAAGTATTAGAGACTCTGATGTTGGAGCCTGATGGGAAATGACAACCCCATGGCTCTGGCATGTGCTTTCAACAGATGCTCTCTGCAAAAACAGGTGATTTCTTGATTCAGTATTCCATAGAAGGGTGCTGTCCTGTCATTCAGGACAAGATAATGAAAAGTCAGTCTATAACACTGATGCCTTGTTGAATGAGTAAAATGTATAGGTTACAGAATTTCTAAGCTAATCCATGATGAGTTAAAATATTAACCATAAAGTACAGCGGAGAGGGAAAAAAGTGTCAAGTAAACATTAGAAAAAAATGAAGAAAAAATGCTTTAAAGCCAACAATTATGAGAAACAATAATAAGCAGACTTCACTGACCTGCAGCAACCAATCATAGAAGGCTTCATTTAAGCACAGGCACTTTGAGAAGCAAGGGTGCAAACAAAAACAGATGCTGCAAAGAGAAACCACACCTGCTAACCAGAGGGCAGATTACATGCATGCTCAGTGAGAAAAGCACTGTGAGTCACACAACTATTAAGCCATGTGGAAGGATAAGACTTGATTTTAAAAAAAGGAAGAGGGCAGTTCTATGCACAGTTATCTGTAGGAAATTCTACAATGAATTTCAGTTTCACCAAGAAACACTGACTAATGAAGAGGGTAATGACATTCAGACATCAAAGTGATGTTTAACCGTTATAAAATTTATTATTATACTGTGAATTTGGCATTTCGAATCAATGTGGTATTATTTATTAAATGGTTCTTGAAAAACTTCTTGTATTCAAAAAACCAATGTTATAACCTCATCAAGTAAGTTTTACTAAAATAATTCTAGATGGGGGAAAAAGATAAACTTGAAAATGAACCATAAAAAAAGTAGAAAAATATTTTAGTGAATAGTCACTTAATATTATATGGCGAAAGACTTTCCAAGTATAAAATAAAGGAATAATTCACAAATAAAAATATTTCTGGATTTAGCTACATAAAAAAGAAAGGAAAACTGCAGTTTATCAAAAGCAAAATGATACCAACGACTCATAGATAAAACCTCAACCAAGGACACAAACAGATTTAAAAATTAAAAATTTCCAAGACACATAAAAATGTTCAATCTCACTGTTAATCAAAAGAAAGATAATGAATAAGATACCATAATTCACCCAACAGATGTAACGGTTTAACTCTGTGTTGGCAAGGCTACTTTGAGCACTTCCATACATCACTGATGGGAATTCAAAATGAAGTAACCTGCCTTGAAAGCAGTTTTGGCAATATGAATCAAGATTCTTTAAAAAAATGTTCATACTCATTGATTTAAAATTAAGTCTCTAGCAGTTTTTAAAAACAAATAAATATGAATAAAATATGTGCATTTTAAGATTATTTAAAATAATAAAAAATTAGAAACATTTTAAATATCCAACAATAGGTAAAGACCAAATAAAGCATGTTATGTACTTAAAATGAAACCTCTTGCAGCTTTTAAAAATGATATCATAAACTTAATTCCTTACTATGAAAATAAGAATGCTCCAGTTAAATAAATGGAACATCTATAATAATAAAAGCATAATATGCTAATAAGACCGGATGTCCTTCTGGACGACCTTCTGGACAAAGCCGGGGCTGCGAGGGCTGAGCCCTTTGCATGAATTTCGTGCATCGGGCTTCTAGTTTAAAATATAAAACTATTAGAGGCCCGGTTCACAAATTTGTGCATGGGTGGGGTACCTTGGCGTGGCCTGCAGGGATTGGTTGGGCCGAAACAGGCAGTCCAACGCCACCTGCCACTCCTGCCTGCCACTCCCGCTCATGCTCATACTGGCCCTGCTGCACCTGCTGTGGCCTCCCACCAAGTCAGTTCTAATCGGGAGAGGCTCAGGCCGCCACAGTGGTGCTCGCCAGCCATGAGCCCTGCATCTGGAACCTATCCCAAGAAAGGGGGTGGGGGGAGGCCCTCCGGGTGTGCGGTGGGATGCCCTTGCCAGCCTGGGATCCAGATCTGCCCCTCTGACGCTCCCGCTGGTTGTCGGGAGCCACCTGGTGGGCGCTTTTATATCGTTTCTTCCTTGTGGAGCATCTAGGGAGGGGAAGCAGCCACAGCGCTCAAGGCTGACTTCCAGGAGGCCAGCAGCGCTGTCGGGATCATGCCAATGGTGCCAGTCCATAAGTGCCTGGCCCATTCTCCGGAGATTGGACCTGAAGGACTACTGAAGGGAGTGAGTGGCTGCTGCCAGGCTGGTGGGCCTCCGGGATGGGTGGGTCAGCTGAGTGGCACTCCCACTGTGGGAGCACAGTGACCACCAGGGGGCAGCTACTACATTAAGTGTCTGTCCCCTGGTGGTTAGTGCGCATCATAGCGACCAGTCGACCAGTCATTCGGTTGTTCAGTAGTTCGGTTGCTTAGGCTTTTATATATATAGACTACAGGTCTGGTGCATGAAATTTGTGCACAGGGGTGTGTGTCCCTCAGCCCAGCCTGCACCCTCTCCAATCTGGGACCCCTCGAGGGATGTCCCACTGCCCGTTTAAGCCTGATCCCAGTGGTGGGATCGGGCTTAAACGGGCAGTCGGACATCCCCCTCACAATCCAGGACTGCTGGCTCCCAACTGCTCGCCTGCTTGCCTTCCTGACTGCCCCTAACCGCTTCTGCCTGCCAGCCTGATCACCCCTAACCACTCCCCTGCCAGCCTGATTGATACCTAACTGCTCCCCTGCCAGCCTGTTTGCCCCTAACTGCCCTCCCCTGCAGGCCTCGTCACCCCTAACTGCCCACCTCTGCAGGCCTGGTCAGCCCTAACTGCCCTCTTGTGCAGGCATTGTCCCCCCCAACTGCTCTCCCCTGCAAGCTTGGGTCCCCCACAACTTCCCTCCCCTGCAGGCCTGGTCACCCCCAATTGCCCTCCCCTGCATGCCTGGGTCCCTCCCAACTGCCTTTCCCTGAAGGCCTGGTTGCCCCCACCTTCCCTCCTCTGCCAGCTTGGTCACCCTTAACTGCCCTCCCCTGCTGGCTTGATCACCCACAACTGCCCTCCCTTGCAAGCCTGGTCCCTTCCAACTGCCCTCCCTTGCTGGCCATCTTGTGGTGGCCATCTTGTGTCCACATGGGGGCAGGATCTTTGACCACATGGGGGCAGCCATCTTGTGTGTTGGAGTGATGGTCAATCTGCATATTACTCTTTTATTAGATAGGATATACTTAAAACCGGCATGGTTTTATTAACCAACATCAGCCCAATAAATTCAATACAATAAAACTATGTAACACTATATAAACAGTATGAATCAATTGTTTCCTTTAAAAATGTACATTTTATATACTGGTACATCCTATCTAATAAAAGGGTAATATGCAAATTGACCGTTCCTCCGCTACACCCACAAGCCACGCCCACCATCCAATCAGAGGGAATATGCAAATAAACCCAACCAAGATGGCTGCATCCACGGAGAGAGCAGGAGGGAGGCTTGTGTTTCCCCGGTAATGGAGGAAGCCAAGCTTTCCGCACACCCTGGCCGGCCCAGGCCTGCACTCCAGGTTACAAAGTTTCAATTATAGAAGATACATAAATCCCAACAGAAATGGCTGCAGCCATGGAGCGAGCAGAAGGCTGGGCTCCACTCCAGGCTACAAAGTTTCAATTATAGAAGATAAATAAATCCCAACAGAAATGGCTGCTACCATGGAGCGAGCAGAAGGCTGGGCTCCACTCTAGGCTACAAAGTTTCAATTGTAGAAGATAAATAAACCCCAGATACCAAGGCCTCCGCTTGGGTCACCAGGGGGCGTGGCCAGCCTGCAAACCACCACAGGCCCCTCGTCCAGGCTGCCCCACACCCCAAGGGAACCCCCACCCCGATCTGCAACACCTTTCAGGGCAAACCAGCTGGCCCCCACCCAGGCACCAGGCCTCTATCCTATCTAATAAAAGAGTAATATGCAGATTGACCATCACTCCAACACACAAGATGGCTGCCCCCATGTGGTCAAAGATCCTGCCCCCATGTGGACACAAGATGGCCACCACAAGATGGCCAGCAGGGGAGGGCAGTTGGGGGCAACCAGGCCTGCACGGAAAGGCAGTTGGGAGGGACCCAGGCCTGCAGGGGAGAGCAGTTGGGGGGGACCTGGCCTACAGGGGAGGGCAGTTAGGGGTGACCAGGCTGGCAGGGGAGGGCAGTTAGGGGTGACCAGGCCTGCAGGGGAGGGCAGTTAGGGGCAAACATGCTGGCAGGGGAGCAGTTAGGCATCAATCAGGCTGGCAGGGGAGTGGTTAGGGGTGATCAGGCTGGCAGGCAGAAGCGGTTAGGGGCAATCAGGAAGGCAGGCGGGTGAGCAGTTGTAAGCCAGCAGTCCTGGATTGTGAGAGGGATGTCCGACTGCCCGTTTAGGCCGGATCCCACCGGGATCGGGCTTAAACAGGCAGTCGGACATCCCTCGAGGGGTCCCAGATTGGAGAGGGTGCCAGCTGGCTGAGGGACACACACCCCCATGCACGAATTTCGTGCACCAGGCCTCTAGTATACATATAAAGACCTACAGGTATGCACAAGGTGATGAATGCGGGGTATTAAGAACATATACCAAAATTTCAATATTTATTCAAGGTTAGTGAAATAATGAGTGATTTGTGTTTTCTTTTCTAGGCTTTTATTTTCCAAATTTTCTACAATAAGCAAGCATTGCTTCTGTTAAAAGAAAACCACAATTAATCTTATACTATTTTAAAGGTATTATGTTTTACAAGGTACATTGAATTCTAAATATATATTTTCCATTCATAAAAATGATATATACAGCCATGGCTAGTGTGGCTCAGTTGTTTAGAACATCATCCTGTGCACCAAAGGACTGTGAGTTCAATTCCCAGTTAAAGCACATACCCAGGTTGTGGGTTCGATCCCCAGTTGGAAGGCTTACGGGAAGCAACCAATCAATGTTTCTGTCTCATATCGATGTTTCTCTAGCCCTTCCTCTCTCTCTGGAATCAATGAAAAAAAATGTCCTTAGGTGAGGATTAAAAAAAGAATGATATATGCAGACAATTACAGGCTTAAGTTGATTTATATATAATCATTTAATTTTTATGGGGCACAACT